>NC_141338.1:8445804-8615804 GCF_037954235.1 Aulostomus chinensis
ACGAATATATCAGACGCAATAACTGCGTTACTTGCGCAATAATCCCGTAGTGTTGTGTGTGTGTGTGTGTGTGTGTGTGTGTGTGTGTGTGTGTGTGTGTGTGTGTGTGCTTTCTTTAAAGCGACTCACTTGAAGAAATCCTCTTTGCAGTAGACGCTGTCGCCTCTGCTGAAGCACTTTTCCGCCAGTTGCGCCTGGCAGTCGCTGCATTTCAGGCACTTGCTGTGCCAGTGGCGGTCCAGCACTTTGAGGATGAAGCGGTCCACTATGTGTTGATTACAGCCCGCACAGACCGGGATTTCTGCTGGAGACGTAACACACACACACGCACGCACATTGAATGTTTATATGATTACAGAATCACGTTGCACAATAGTGTGACTATTTAATAAAAAAGGAACACCATTACATCTTCGGTATCGCCACCAACAAACGACAATACAACGACATGATCATGAATATGTACGAAGATATTGTGGCGCTTATTTCACGATTCGAAAAGCAAAAGATGACGTGTTTGGGGGGAAAGAAAGAAACGAAAAGACTTGATTCAATAATGTAGCATTTATGAGCTGCATGATTCACGGTTGGCCTGTTTAATTCACTGTATTCTTAAAGTCTAATGGGAAGATTTCACAATCAACTGTGTTTTATCCAGATTTGCCAGCCATTGAACGGCAGCCCAGTTTACTTACACACCAGTTTCTGACTCAAATAAAAGCTTGTAACTCAGCATGCAATGAATGTTAAACTATTGACTATAAACATTGTCAAGCAATATATCGCTTCATATGTTTCATAGAGGAAAAACAACAACATTCGGTCAGAGTCTGCACCACCAAAGGCCTCAAATGATGCTTAAAATAAATGAATCAGGGTGTGCAAGAATCAGACTCCCAGGGGAGAAACCAGGCAGCACTACCAGGTGTTTGAAAACGTGGAACCAAATATACAATTGGAAAAAATAGGTATTTCAAATGCTTCAGTCGTGTGCAGCATATTAAAATTACCATGTTATTAAGATTATTACAAAAAAAGGAACCCTTAATGTTAAAGGAAAACAGATAGTCACGGAACCTTCCTGAAGTTTTTTAATATTTCAAAAACTATTAACGGTATCAATAAATAAAAAAAGTAAGACGTCATCTATCCGCAACCCCTTCATATTCCATCCGCACCAGGAATCGTGTTGCTGCTGTTCATAAAACATGAATGAAGCGTTATTTTCTTCTGGCATCATCAGCAACACATGCGAGGTGGGACACCGGTGTGTGTGTGTGTGTGTGTGTGGGGGGGGGGGGCAGAACAGGTGGATCCAAGTCATCACTTATTCATCGCGCGCTGTAAAACTAGAAAGCTGCGGCCTTTTGTCTCACGGTACAAACCTAGAATGTGCCCGAACAATTTGTTTTCATATTTATCAAAATGAATACGTGTGGAGTAGTATAAAAAAGTTCAGGAATCGCTGCTTTAAACCCTGAATCTGAATTAATAATAATGATAATAATAATAATGATAATGATAAATTTAAATTTTGCAAATAAGGTGGAAGTGTGGCTGCAATATTCAAAATAGAACTACTCAACAAATTCAATAGCAATTAAAAAACACGCATTTCATTGTATCTTCGTGTTGTATCGCTTTGATATCAGGTCTACTTTCTTCGGGGCCTCTTTTCGCTCAAAAATATGCCAAACACTCTTCACTCGTGAAGCTTGGAAAATAGGATTCAGTCTCATGCGCGTAATAAGTCGAATCTTAAGGCTATTTTTATTTTCATCAAAGGATCTTATATCAGGATGTTGAAAAGGTCCACTGAACATTACTTAAGTCACAAGAGGTGAAAGGATGATTTCCACAACTACATCCGTTCTCCCTCCATCAGCGTACCAGCCGAAGACTTTCAGGCCTGTACTAACAAATGTAGATGGTTCCACATCCTACATACAAGTATGGCAACAAAGAAAAGAGGAATACACTCGATATTTGGTCCCACAGTTACCTTTCCGTAGCTCCTCGCTGTGCGACAGCAACGCGAGGAGCATCTCCGTGTTATTTGATGCCACTTTTGGAGACTGACGCTCAACATGTCCATCCATTGCTCATGATTCGCGCTCACAATCATGCAAACGCTCTTGTTTGGGGTTAAAGTATCCGCCTACACCCAAAATATCCGGGTCCCGAGGAGCGTGAAACCGCACTCCTGTGAGTTTTGCTGGTGGTGTGTAGAGGAGTTGCGCAGGATTATGCTACGCTGTTTCCTGGGCGACAGGGAGGTGGATTAACATCACCTACCAGACCCGGAACTCGAGTGTGTGTGTGTGTGTGTGTGTGTGTGTGTGTGTGTGTGTGTGTGTGTGTGTGTGTGTGTGTCTCGAAGAGAGAGAGAGCATGAGGAACATTGGGAGAAAGAGAGAGACCATTAAACGATAAATTCGAGGCCAGAATATAGACTATTACTCCACTAAAATCTCTAAAATTGTTCATTCTCTCCATATCAATCGAATGAAATCGAATTATCTCAAATTCAGCCAACTTCGAATCGTCTTTTGCAGACGTCATTTTAAAAAAAAATATTTTGTTTCGATTCAACTTTCTACTCATCAGTCATGCCATTATAGTTTCTTAGCTATTTTTTGTTGTTGTTTTTTTTTGTTTTTTTGCAACAGTTGGCCCCCGCCGGCGAATCATTTTAGGCCGCAATATTCTCTTACCTTGCACAGAAGACACGGGACCAGACATGAGTTTCTGTGAAACGCCGTTGAATAAAAACGCACGTTGGTGTGGAAATGGGCGCGATGCGGTTTGCACACGAGAGAAACAAAATCTACGGAAGCTGGAATGCTGTGGCTACACTGCCTCAATCTACACGTTCTCGTGTTAAACTATATATAAGTATTTATTCAGGTTCCAGTCATGCCATGCGTCAAGGAACGATTGCGCAAAAACAAACCAAAACCATGGAGCAAGACTAACTTGGCCCATGGCTTGTTTTTAAAATGAATTCATGTGTTTCGTGAGCAAAGAAATCAGGACAATGATAATAATGATAATTGTGATAATTATTATAAATTTCCTAAATAATCAATAATAGATTTTAAATCAAATAATTCAAATTTTTAAATAAATCAAAACGTTAAATAAATGTAAAACGTTAAGTCTCTCCGTCTTTCTCTCACCACACACACACACACACACACACACACACACACACAATATGCAAATTTCTACACACTCCCATGTGTGTTGAGCCCTCAAAGACAAGTGTTTATTTAGGGGCGAGATGGCTCGTTCAATAACATGTTGATCGGGCCAGAACCCCAATGAATTTTATTGACACTGATCTTTGGCACAAAATAGCGCCTGGGGAAATCACCGGTAGTGCCACATCCTCCCGGGCCGCTGATGAATCTAAAATCAATGTCCTATTTATCTGTATTTCAGAAGTATATGAAAGAGGGTTTGTAGAAAGCTGCGGGGTGCCCTCACTCTTCAGCTGCGAAGTAATTTTTATGTCGTATTGATCACTTCTACGTTTGAGGGGCGAGTGCGGTACTAATGTGACAACAAAGCGACAAATGAAGGGTGAGTCCATCCGAGAATTTCGCAATGATGATAAAAACAGGCCTTTAATTTGCCCCCCCCTCCCTCGAATTGGACATATATGTGTTTTTTTCCCGTTTTATTTCTTAACTATTTTTATACACTCCTTATTTGTTTTCAAAAATGGAATCAAAATTTGTTGCGGACCTTGCAGGACGCATAAATCGCACCATTCAGATATAAAACAGGCCCAAAGGAGGATGTTATTTTTCGCGCATGCTGCTAAAGCTGTGAGTGGGACCACCGCTGCTCCGGCGACCTCAGGTGTCCCACCTGTCAGGGCAGGAATGTGACACCTGTTGAGCTCTTTGTGCAGGTGGACTGCTGGTGGGAGTCGGCGGCGGCAGCCTCTCTCGCTCCTGCTGGCAGGCTGTCTTGCAGCATCGGAGGCCGCTGCTGTCACCACTGTGGGTCCGGTGCCTCCTCTCCACATATCCGTTTATCTGCACCCTGAGCTCCCGTGACAACCGCAGGCGGTGGTGTGAAATGACAGAACGCGCGTAACATCTGTTGGTGTGTTTCCGCAACAATGAAACGCTCATTACGCATTCATAACGTCTCCCGCACGCGGTGGAAATAACGCGTCTGTGTATGTGGTAACGTCAGCGGGTAAATGATAAACCGTTTGCCGCACGTCAGTAACACAACATCTCATTACAACCGACAAATAAAAAAAAACAACAACACGACATTCATTCCTTTAAAAGTTCACTTCTTCAGGAAGTGAGTAGGTGGATTTCACGCCTGTCACTTAGCCGCCTGCGTCGCCTCTTTCACGGCTAATTGTGGCTCATTAACAGACGTCTGTTACCGCCAGAGCTCCTCTGAACAAGCATGACAACTCTCAGACCACGTAAAGCCGCTGGGTCCTTACCTTGGCCTGGGTTGTACCGGGAGAAATTCGTTGTGTTTTGACAACTCGAACCCGGGTGTTCCAGCAACATTTTGGAGAAGGTTCCGTTGCTCCCGTCAGATGAAAACAACGCCAAAAAAAGACGCGTCTGATGATGATGATGATGATGATGATGATGATTTTAAAGCTTGGCGGTGTATCCTCCCAGGAGTGGGTTTGAAGAAAGTATACGGGCTAGTGTAAAACAAACAAAAAGTGTTCCTTCCTTCCGCCGAGATACGGGAACTTTGAGTAGCGATGAAGTTTCCGTGCTGGTCAGAGCTGAAGGTGTGTTGTGAGGAGGAGACCCCGCTGATGTGAGTGTGCGCCGAGCAGCCCCGCGACTCTACTTCAGCCACGGGAGGCGGCGGTCAGCGCGGACTCTGTCCAGGGTGCTGAAGAAGAGGGGGAGTTTCCCTAACTAGGCTGGAGACGTGTGTGTGTGTGTGTGTGTGTGTGCGCGCGCGCACACGCACGCACGCACATACACACACACACTTATACTCCCCCCTCCTCCTCCTTATCTATGTTGTGTTGCACGTGTCTGTCTTTCAAGGCGCACAATGGTTCAATTGGACATTGTTGTCAAGCGTTTCCATCGCTGCGTCCCTCTTTTGTCTGGTTAAAAATAGACAAGTGGACGGAGCGTACATACCGTTATGTTAGAATATACAGTGTCGCGGTTAAAAAACGGACACATTCATACATCCTGTCGAGTTCAGTTTCTTTTTTTTTTAAATCACAAAATGATATACGGTGCATTAAATATAAGCAATCAGCAAATGATGAGTTGATATGACGTTGTATTAGAAAATTTAGAAGGGAATACGCTTATATATATATAATATATATATATAATATATATAATATATCAATTGAAAGGACGCGCCTGCGCAGAGCTGGATAGCTATTTTGGCCGAGTGCCATGTCCCATTCCTTTGACACCATGCCAATTATCACCACAACACACAAAACTACAGCTTTGATTCAATTTTACCCGCCCAGCAGCCCACAAGTGGTGTAAGCTAATTAGATCCATCCTGGTCATTAGTTCACTCAGGGCAATTATCTTCCCAGTGTTAAAAGAAATCAACAGTTCTCGCTCCTAAATATACCTTAAAATATTTAAAGGTTCTCCCAAATCTCACTTAAAACAAAACAAAAACAATATCCAATGGAGGTTTGTTTGTTTGTTTTTTTTAAGTATGAGAAACAAGTTTTTGTGTGTTTTTGTGCGATTTAATCCCCGGTCGACAAGTCAGTCCGGATCTTTGTGCAGATTAAGAGAGAACCGTTTGTAAATCTGGAAGGAGCCGTACACAGTACAACAAGGATCCTAAAGCCATGCAGCCAAGCATCAAAGAGGCTTAGAGGACAAGCACAACAACAGGACTGCTCTCCTTCGCTTTCATCATAATACTTCTCTGGAGATTGAATGACACTCATTCCGTCTGGTGGTCCCATGACAAATAAAGATGAATGTATTTGCTTCTATTCATTATTTTCATATGACGTTGAAGGAAGAATCACAAGTAACAATTGGCAATAAAATAAAAGACCAAAACTGCTGTTCGTCCGACCTCAAGTTTTCGTCTGCTCTCGTCCTTTTATTTCCTTTCCGTGAATATTAGGAGGAGGCAACTCTTTAGATATGCGAGGGCTTTTATCCTGTGTCTGGTTGCCCTCGGAGAAACCTAAAGCATCCTCACGGTAAATTGCTAAAGTGTTAATCCACCTGGGTCCTACTTGAGAAAGCAGCTGCCATCAGGCACTAATACTCCTCCATAAAGACACACCTATTCGAACTCGCTTAGAACTTGATTTTAGACCTGGACTATTTGTAAATTCAACAGTGTCACAAGTAGTGTGGATTACAAAAGCCTCTTCGAACAAGGATTACTTCAAAAGAAGAAAAAAAATGGGGGGGGGGTGGTGCAAGCACTGGGAAAAATGGTAATTTTCCCTCAGATCATTTGTTTCATGTAGAAGATGAGTTCAGCTAATATTTGTAGTTTATCACTAAATGAACAGGTCAACACTTCTCTTTGTGCAGGTGTAAACAACATTACGCGATGTACTGTTGGCATTGGTTTAATTTCGCCTGTTCACTTACAACATGGCCACTGTGGTAAACAAGACAAGAATGCAAAATTTGACTGAACTTACTAAAAGGAAAAATGAAAGTGTCGCAGAAACTGCCAGTAAATGTAGTACATCAGCTGAAGACAGAGTACTGACCGATGAAACCACGCGGCTTACCTTGTTTGACAGAGCTAGCATGAACGTTAGCAACGCTAGCCTAGCAACTGGTGATGCTAGCACCAACTGTGGAGAAGGAGAGGGTAGAAAGCAGGAGGCTGAAGGTTTCTGGTGGTGCAGGACCTTAAAAAAAATGCTACAGTTTTTAAGGAAAAAAAAAAAGATATTTTTTTCCAGTTTAAATGTTTAATAAACCTGCAGCTGGAAACACTTCTTCTAGCAAGCTGCACATAGAGCCTAACATTACCTGTGCAGCTCAGGGGACAGCTCATTTTTGATAGTTTGCAAAGTGCCATGACGTAACTTTTGTTGTTATTTTAGTGCAGTACAAATAAAATTGAATTGGAAAAAAAAAACCTTGTTGTAGCTCACAGTCTACCTTACAATGAGTGGAAAGAGGATTTGTTTGTGTTTTAGTGACATTTCGCCTTTTAGTTATTGATCTGTGAGGTTCAAATCGGTGAATGTATTTAAGCCTTTCCTGAACTCGGTGAACTTCATGCTTCAGTGAGAAAGGCTGCTCTGTTGTGTTGGTTCATTGTAGGTACTTAGGAACCCTTATCTTGTTCCCACAAAATAACCCAAACACAGACTGACACAAGATAGAACTCGGAATACTCTGTGTATTATATATTATCAAGCTACTCTGGTGCCCCGTTCTTTTTTCATAGTGGTTTGTACGGAAATGACCAGCAAAACATGTTTACCGACTGTATCTAAATGTTGAACTTGTTGTTGTTGTTTTGCTGAATAAACCAAAATTTTAAACAAGCCTTTTTCTTGATAGGATTCTCAATCTTTGCCATAATTTGACCAAAAAACAAATAATTAAACCCTCCACTGCTCATTTCTCAAGGGCGATTGCTCTGATTTTCAAGAGGTAGTCTGTGTCATGTTGTTAAAATTGTAAAAGGCCAATATTTAAATAAGTTTATTATTTATATTATTATTGAAGTTTATTATTGGTGCACACAGTCTTACTTGTGTGTACACCTACAAGTGTCTTCTTGCTTAGAAAACTGTTAAAAGAACAGCTGAGTTGGACCGCCTGAACTGAGTGTTACCGCGGGGGTCCCAGTGCACCCATGCCACCCTTCTGACACCAGGCTACCATTGTGCTCTTGTCATGATCAATCATGTCCCCCAAAAGCCCAGCCTTGTCCAGGAGGGAGGGGACCAATCACACGCCTCATTACCCAGGCTTGGTTACTCCAAGGCAAAGTAGTCCCAGGACACCTCGGCCTGTTGCTGTCTGAGGAGAAAGAAGAAGCCGGCAAGTGTGGTCATGAAAGAGAAAGATGGAGGAATAGATAAAGAAATTAAAGAGGAATGGATATGTTATAAAAGTAAAAGTTTGTTTTTTTTTTTTTTTTTTTTACCAAAAATTTGAAAGGTATTGGACTGGAACTGCAAAACTTCATGGACATCATGATATCTACAGCTGAGCCAGGGAATATTCCTCAACAACATCAATCCTGTTTTTATTTACTGTACATGAAGGTCCGCCACCCTCTCCGTCTCCTGAGCAACCATCCTCTGGTTTTCAACTAAACAGAGCAGCTCTCATTGTTTTGAAATGGCTCCATCTGGCAAGGTTTCACTGACCAGGCCAGCCGTGGCTTGCTCCCCCAGCAGCTGGCTAAACTGCCCAACCGCTTTTCCGCTTGGCCCTTGGAGCAACCGACACTCCTTGCTGGCTTTGCCTCACACGCACACACACACACACACACACACACACACACACACACACACACAAACACACACAATGCTAACTGTCCCCTGGCCTGCCAGTCGTGAGGTCAGCTGGCTTGAGTTGTAGAAGGGAAGGGATGTGTGCCGGAGGGGCGGAGTGGGAGACACCACTTAGCCTTTTGTTATTCACCCCAAGAGATCCAGAGGATTGAAGAAATAGGTCAGAAGTGGTTGCACAATCTGAAGATCTTTCCAAAAAAATGTACAAATGTTCCTAACTAGAAAATTATTACTTTTAAATCGGTTATGATTCGTTTGTTATCGTGATATGAAGTCAACAGCTGGTCCTTGAGAGTGGAGGGCAGGACTCATTATGAGTGCAGGAGGGTCCACTCTTGGCTGAAAGGCTTCCACCTCTGCCCGCTATCAACCCCTTTGAATATTGATATGCTAATGACGAACAACACAAGGAACAAAGCCCGACTGCTACCACTGGAAACCCATACAATGGCCCTTCAGTCAGGCTGTGACACTTTTACCACCCAACATGTGTCCTTAGTTTCACGCTCAGACAATAAAGGCCAACAACTGTCCATCCATTTATGTGAGGGGGTGCAGCGCCGGCGCTCCGTCTGGGGACCTGCCTGGTTATGTTGTGTTACTCTTGTTTTGTCCCGGGTGGGAAATATCAGCTTTTTCAAGCAATGATATGCCACCTCAGAGCCCGACATAATGCCAGAGAGGTCAGAGTTCAAAGCTTTCAGGCAGAGCTGAGGCTTGCCCTGACTTGTCATTACAGATGTTGGCCTGCTGTGGGGTCTGTCTGCCTAGTAGGTGGTAAACTCGTAGAGAGGATTCCAAACAGCTAATATGATCCAAACTTTCCATCTATGAGTTGGTTCAGAGTAAGTTAATCACATTTAGAAGTTCTTATAATGTATTTTATGGAGTTACACTATGAGATAATTTGGATAAAGGAGGCATACATGCAGCCAAGGATGAGCTTTATGGTCCAGGGTGTCTGGGAGATCATTTAACAGAACAAATATAATGTATTATTCGTGAGCTTTATATGTCTGTGGTAAGTGACTTCTGTTTAAAAAGAGAACAAAACACAGTTTTAGTCATTAGAAATGGCAGCCAACACAAACGGGCTTACAGATAACTCTACTGAACTTGCCGTAGCTGCCTCAGCAACCCGAGCTCGATACTGTTTTTGTGACATATTTCTACAACTATTGTACAGAAATGCCATTAAATAGGTTTGATGATAAATGAATCCCCAGAAAAATAATCACATTACCAGCTTCACCTGTATTTAGAACTAGAAAATTATAATTTTAGCATTATAGCTAAAGCTAAAAGGGTCAACTTGCTACAATTCCCGACTGTGACTGTGAGCTCCACAGAGCAGATGGTGGGATTTTAACTCTTAGTTTTGTTAAATTAATGGAATATTTTTTATACATATCCTTTAGAAAGTGATTATGGGATTTCATCATAGCATTTCATTCTGAAATCATTACTGAGCCGTAATTAGTCCACAGTTTAAGAGGCTGACATGGACTTGTGGTGATGGCAAAATTACAGGTAATCACTGATGATGGTGGTATTAGTTACATTCAGGTGTGTCAGTAATCCCTAACGTCATCTTGTATAACTCCAGGTCCTCAGTATTATATATATTTCCAATACTAGTTTGAGTTAGTGCTGGAAAATGTACGCAGATAAAATGTAACTTGTAAGTTTCCATTCCAAACTAATTTGCATGGTTTATGCTCCAGCTAAGATTTGATGTGCATTCATTGCAAGATCTCTCCCTTCAAAGTGACTAGTAACTGAGGGGTTCACATATATATATATATATATATATATATATATATATATATATATATATATATATATATATATATATATATATTTAGTGGAGTTAAAAAGTGCAAAATTACTTCATTTTATTCTTATGTTTGAGGCAGACAAATTGCAGAAATGTATGGCAAGTTGGTTACATCATCAATAAGAGACAAAAAGAGTGTGAGGCTTTGCAGAATCTCATGATGAAACTGACAAAATTGTTGTTTTTTTTAATCTGTTTTCTATACCACTTATACATTGAGGGTTTGGGGGCGGGGGGGGGGGGGGGATCTGGAGCTTATCCCAGCTGACATTGGAAGAGAGCCGGGGTTCCTCCTGGACAGGTCGTCAGTCAGTCACAGGGCCATCAGGAGCAATTAGGGGCTCAGTATCTTGCTCAAGGATACTTCAACATGGTCACCAGGGGAAATGAAGATCAAACCAGCAACCCTTCAGTTGCTAGACAGCCACGCTACCTCCGAGCCATGCTGCACCCCTGGTTTTTATTACTGTAAATTAATTTGGAATATGATGTCATGATTTTGGAAACACATAATGGTTGAATTTCAAATTTTTTTATCCGTGCATTTCATGTGTATTTTCGTTCTCATTGAAATCTCTCTCCCACTTCTCCCACTAAACGCGCGTGCCCCCCCCCCCCCCCACACACACACACACACTGTAAGGTCCGATCTGAACTCTGATGTCCCTCACTAATGTATCCACCTCTTCCTCCATCACTGGGAAAGTAAAAGAGGGACACTGATGAGTGAGTGCACAAGGCAACGGTGACCTCGAATGATGGATGTAATCATTCTACAGCAAAATGAATATATTTATTGTAAGTAATTTATTTGTGGATTAATCATACTCAATGTTGGACAATATCAGACAAGCAGCCTGCCATTAGTATCACCGGGGTCAGCTGTTTAAAAGCTAGCATTTGTCAATGTGACACGATTAGATGTCATTATTGCTGAACTGGCTGGGATTCGGGAAATTAGAAAAACAATCCAGTGGGAGATTCATACAAATCCCACATTTTGTTGGTGACAGTTTTTTGTTTTTGTTTTTTTTAATTTTGCACATATACAACACAATGTTTGCAGGGTCACTTTTCGGACTTAAGCAGATGCAAAATGATGTTTTTATTTTCTTTTTTCTTCTCTACAGTGAAAATGGTTGCATTGGGAAGCATCTCTAAATAGTCCAAGACAAAAAAGTTGGAAGCCCCCATGGCTGAGGTCATGTTTTTTTTGTTGTTGTCTTCACCATTGATGGAAGGGTGGGTCTCAACCTTATTGATAAGAGATGGCCTGGCACACGCCTGCCTGCCGGTCCTAATCCCACAGTCTCAGACTCATGACCCACTTTCTTGGAGGAGTGGGATGGAGCAGCGGCCTCTAACCCAGGAGGAGCCTCCAAACGCAGGGTGGAGGGATGGAGGAACCCCCCCCCCCACACACACACACACACACACACACACAAGCAGGACAAAGGAAAAGACTCTTGTAAAGTCTCCTGAAAGCCAAATAAGAGGTCCAGGGACAGTAATGCCTCAAACTGATGCTCTTATCATTCAGTTTAATGAATAATTTAGAGAACTTGCCACTTGTGTTCCCTCTTTCTTGATATCACCTGTTGTTGTAAGTTAAGACTTTTTATAAAAAGGTTTTTTGCAAATATTTGACTTACCAAAGTGTAATTTTATGCCGATGATATTCTATTTTATTGGAGGATCTAAAATTTAAATGGAAGGAAATGTGACAAATATGCAACATTTATAGGTTTGGCCCTCCTGTCGGATGAATAATGCTTCATTTTGGACTTCTGAATGTTCCTGATAATGTAAATGCATTGCTTTTGTTTCCTCAATCAGGAAACTGTGACCAACAATAATGGGCATAGATCTGAACCATTTCCTAATTAAACCACTGAATTAAGTAGAGATCAGCCTCTAATACAAAGGAAATCAAAAGAACAGCTTCTCTATTATTGTGTCTTATCCCTTGAAAACATAGTGACCGACATCATGGCACGAGCCACATGCAAATAGGTCAACAAATGCTGCATTGAATTATTAGATCATATCACCACTGCGCATCTAATTTTTTTATTAACAACCATCCGCCCCCTCCTAGCCCCCTCTTTGTTGTTGAAAACATCTCCCCACACACATCACAATACATGACGCTCTTACTTCTCTCTGTGTCTTAATCCCTGGCAGACTTTAAGTGTCTGGCATTGGGGCAAAATCCCAAACTGGAGAGGAGCGTGTTTGGAGACCTAATCCCCTTACCCATAGACTCGAGTTGCCCCCAATTCACCTCTCCCAAAGTAGGCCAAGAACAAGGAGCCACAACAGAGAGGCAAGCAGCTTCATGAGACTTGGTATTATCATGCTGCCAGCCAGCCAGACACACATACACAGACGGACGAATGGACAGATGATGGCTATAAGCTGATATACGGTATAGTACACTATAGACACTCCCAGATGCTAAACTGACCATACACACACTTCTCTTGGTTCTCTCTCTCTCCTTACAATATGTGTAACACGCATATTTCATCTCCGGTCTTCTTCAACCTCCTCTGTCCCATTTTTACACCCAGCCGGTGGAGAGTAACACAGCGTTTCTCCTGCTTGGATAATAACTTTCTATTGAAGAACTGCAGCTCAACGGGTGATAACACCCTGTTAACACTATGGCATGAATAGATGAGTATAAGCTGTGAACACAAATCAATAATTTCCTCAGTCACGAGACCATATGCTGGTTTTAGCAACTTGCAAGCTTGTGCTGGTGAACATGATGTATGATGGCTAGTAAAATACGCAGTCTCAGTGAAAACACTTTGCTAGCAGCATGTTTATCTTTATATGGGATTATTGCACGCGTTATTTTGATATTTGTGGCCTCATAATTGTCCTGACGTGCAATCACCTTCATGTACTTTAAAATATTTACTGTAACAGTAAATTTAATAAACAGGCATGGCAACTTCTTCCCTTAACAGAATGATCTTGGATAAAATAAGTGACCTCGATCCCTTGAAACCACTAGGCGTGGTGGTGGCAAATGGAAATTTATTAGGGTCCTCTTTGGTGGAAGGCACACAAATTCCCAATGTCATGTGAAGGGCAGAGGTTACTGTTGTTCAAACATGAGAAAGTCTGTTGGTGTGGTGGCTGCTAGCGTCAAGCACCAGACTTTACAGGACCGTTCAAATTCTGCTTTTGCATCCAGGTAAACCTCTGTATTCTGTTTTATATGGAATTTGTTTTGTTTTTTTTGGCAATACACATATAAAGATGTATACTGAGCATGCTCTAATAGTGGAGCACATACACAAAAGACTTGTGTTGACGGAGACAGCTACTTCTTGTTAGCAACTTCTGCTCATTTGAATGTGTGTAAATAACTTCATTGTGCATTTATTTTCGAACTCCTCAAATGCTATCAGACCAAATGGATCAAATCCTGATTTGGGGGGGTTTGTGCAATACTTAAAAAAAAAAAAAAAAAATCATTCAATCACTCACAATCATGATGTTGGTTTCATTAAATGACAATTAAATACAGTTTTCAAGCAATTTAGATTTATCTACCACTGTCCACATAGCACAAATATTCTGTTCCATATGTCCACCACAAAATGTTCCTAAAGGCATTCGATTGGTCTTGCTACTAAGGTGCTGGTGTGTATCGTAAAGCTGCAGTTGACAGTTACGTGATTTTCTGGAAACACCACAAATATCTGGATAAAATCAGACACACACAGAAAGGTCTGAGGAGAAGTCTCAGCTCAAGTTGGACTCTCCGATTTTAAGGCTCATCCATCGCACTCCCCCTCCCCTCCCTTCTTCTCTTCTCACAGCTCCCACTTCCGGATAAGATTAGATCTGATTTTTCCATTATGCAAATTGTTTTTTCCTTCTCAGCCCTCTGTGATCAATTAGTGTAATTGAGAGATTGCTTTAATTTCTACCAAACCCCAAAGAAATAGTCAGGCTTTAGTGGTGCATTACAATAAACTACATATTGTCCTGCTTTTGAAAATCAGGCAACATAGTGATTGATAGGTCATCGCCTGGAGAGACAGTTCTGAATTTTCTCATAAAAAGGATCATCTGCATTGTGTTAAATATCTAAGGTAATGATCATTTAACTTTTGAAAGAGTTAACGACTTTTTCTCACTGTCAAAAGCTACAATTGATGCACGATTCATTTATGTCAAGTTGAAATAATGAATAGTAATGCATACGCAACTCTATACTTTAAAAGAACACCATTGGGAACTGTGGTAAATATTGTATATGTAATAGTTGACATTTACTCTTGGGTCGTTCTTGGAGGAGTTCAAGATTTGACCTGCTGGGACTTGGAAATAAATTATCGAGGACACAGATTGAAGGCAGTCATCAGAGTGAGGTCAAGTAGTTAATCTATGTATGTATATACATTTTGATAATGCCAAGATTTACATATTTAACAGACTACATATGCTGAGGGGCCTATTTGGCACCTACTGTAATCTGCTTTTGTCATCTTGCACAGGGCACCAGACTTACTGGCCTTGAGAGAAACATTGTTGGTGTTCTGCAAACCGCATTTAACTACACGTGTGTTGCTTGCAGTTTTAAAATGAGCTTTCTCCTTATTAATAGCGATCCAGTGAGCTGCAAAGGCAGAAACTTTTCTAACGCTTCAATTAAAAATTCTCTTCTCTGACTGAAATAAAGGAAGATTAGAATCATATGAACATGTTATTTTTTCACCTCTGAGCAAGTATTCTTCATTCATCCTGCATGTATCAGCCCACTGCTCTCCATTCCAACTGTTTATTGTCTCATTTGTATTTCCAGTTATAAAAAGGCTATTTCATCTAGTGAACATGTAAAAGGTGCTGCCCCGTTTTTGCCTCATTCATCCTTTCACACTTATGTATAGTTGAGCCTATCTTACCAGGTGCCAAGTTACTCGTCATTAAGGTTCAGTGTCTTGCTCAAGGACTCATCGACACAGTCTCTTTGGAAAGCGGAGATTGAACCAACCGCACCTCAGTTACAAGACAGTCACTTTAACCCCACATGCAAAGAAAGTAAAATTTCAAGTGGCTTTTAATAATTGTTGATTATGACCAACACATAAGTCCAGACTCTGCCTGACAATCACTTCCAAATGAAGGCAACATCTTTGCTGGTCATTTGTCCCACATCCATACGAAAGGATACTTCCCAACACCTACCAACAATAGCTTAACCTAGATCTGAATCCAGGGTTCTGAATTATTCAAGCTCAGGTGAAAGAATATCCAGACTATGTTGTACGGTGCATCCATATCAAAAGCAGTGAGGGGTTGTTTCTGTTTGCTGGCTGTGCTGGTACCGTGTTACTGGTATAATCAGTGCTTAAGCAGATGGAGCTGTGTTAAGATGGCAAGGATGTTGCTACCTTCGGATTATCAGCCCGACCCGCCAGCGTGATGACTACTGCTGCTGCTGCTGCTGCTGCTGCTGCTGGGTCACTCTAAGACAACAACAGAACAGATTTCAAATATCATACTGACTCAATAACACACACAGGGCCAGAAAATTCTCATGCATCAACTAAAGGGCTTACAAATATTAAACTAAACCATAAAAAAAACCCTGCATATTTTGCCTTTATGAACAATGATAAAACAAGAACAACATAGAATTCCCCACCAAAATGCAGCAATATCCAAATGCAATATGCTAAATTTTAGATACTCCTACAATCTTTTGAAAAACATTTAAAGAGTACCTAATATGTGCAGGCAGATGGTTTTGTTTTTGTAAAATGGGCTGGCTCACAAAAGAGAAACAAATTTAAGTTGCTCAGTTTAAATCTAAAATCAGCTTACCTCAATCTCATTTTGCTTTTGTTGCTCCTTGTTGTCTATAATGAGCTAGTGCTGCTGATATATGGCTTTAGGATTAGGGCAGAAAATGAAAATGTAAAACAAGAGAGCAGGAGAAAATAGATTTATTCGAGAAAGGAGTGGGGGGAAGGAGTTGGTAGGCAAAGCTTATTATTAAAAAAATGACAATCTATTAAAATGAGAGGTTTCAAATGAAGTAATACACTGGCTTTGTGTGTGTGTGTGTGTTAGCGTGTGTGTATATATGTGTATATATTTGTACATATACAGTATGTATGTGTGTGTGCATGTGTGTGTATAAATAAATTCATACTTATGTGTTTGTGTGTGTGTCTGCATGCATATGTTTTATGTTTCAAGATAGTTGTATTATATAATTTACTCATTCCACATGAATGACTGATGATGATTCTCTGAGCTTATCAGAAATATTAACATTTATTCTTTCTTATTCTCTGTTACTTGGTTGTCTTATTTGTGTTACTACATGGGATCTTTGCACTCATTGTACATTTAATACACGTGACTGCTTATGTGCATCAGTGACCCGTATGCATACGAGGGGTAAAAGCATTTATTCAGGTTTTTGACCTTCATTATGTATGAAAACTATTTATTCCATGTAGCAAAAAATGAATCAAAAGATGTTTATTCTGAGTTGATATAAAATGAAACACAATTACCCATTTAAAAGATCATGATTAGGTCTCAAAATGTTACAAGAATGACAAATGAACTGCTTGTAAGTTTCTAATTCTCTTTAGGAGGAACTGGTTGTGTCTACCCTGTGGTTCACCAATGCTAGCTAATGCTGCCCTCCTGTGGTCAAACTTAGGTAATGTGTGATCAAAATCTTAATTTGCTACTAAACATTATTGTGACATGACACTAATATGTAGTATTGAATATACAGAATGAATTGCTCAACATCTTTTTGAAATACTAAAAAAAAAATATATATAATATTATTACATGAACAGTAAAAAAAATTTTCCACATGACAAATATACTAGTGAATATTTGTCCATCCTTCCCATCCATTTTCTTCCACTTATTCCTATTGGGGGGGGGGGGGGGGGGGAGCGGGGCGGGGCTGGAGCCTAGTGAATATTAGTGACATATACAATTAGACTGAAATGAGGTAGTATATAACAGATGGAGGGATGACATTCTATCCATGCAAAAGCAACCTTCAACGTCATGTTCATTTGATGAATCTATGGAATGAAATTGAAAAAATACTGTATACTTGAAAAGGAAAACTAAATGGCATATTTTTCACATCATAAAGTGTTAAAACAGAGGAGCAAATGGTTATATTCCTGTAGCAGTGGAGAACAGGGGGTTTATTTTGCCTTCATATAAAAATACAGCCCCTTTTATGGGAGGCCGTCTAAAAACACTAGATATTATAAAGTGGGGGAAATTAAAAGTAGTTTATCCAAAAGACTATCAACAGGCCTGTCGTAGGCTGAACAGAAGGTCAGTGACATGCAGGTAGCTTTTGAAAAGAGGTGGTCATGGTAATTATTTTGTCAAGATGAATTCATATAAATTTGATTGACAAAACATTAGAAACATCTCCCAGAGGAGAGTGAAAGTCAACCTTGTAGTAGAGCACAAGAACTCTGACCTAATGTGTGGTCAAACGATGTACCCTCACTGAGATGACTATGCTGAGACGTATCCATACTGAGATGTAACCTCACTGTAAGCACACAGAGAAGTAACCTCATTGGAACCATGCTGAGAAATAATTTCACTGAGGCGTAACCTCACTGTAACCACACTGAGATGTAACCTCACTGTAACCACGCTGAGTTTTAACCTCACAGAAACCCCACTGAGATGTAACCATGCTGAGAAGTAATCTCGTTCAGATGTAATCTCACTGTAACCATGCTGAGAAGTAACCTCATTGAGATGTAACCTCACTGTAACCACTCTGAGATGTAACCTCGCTGGGATGTAACATTTCTGAGATGTAACATTGCTGCGATGCCATGCTGAGCTGTAAGCTCACTGTAACCACGTTGAGAATTAACCTTGCTAAGATGTGACCTCACTGAGATGTAACCTTGTTATACCATGCTGAGATGTTACCTCACTGAAAAGTAACCTCACTCAGAATGAACCTTGCTGAGATGTAACCTTGCTGTAACCAAGCTGAGATGAAACCATGCTGACATGTAAGCTAGCTGTTGATGCAACCCGACTGTAACCACACTGAGACGTAACCTCACTGTAACCATGCTGAGATGTAAACTCACTGTAACCATGCTTATAAATAACTTCACTTAGATGTAACTTCACTGTAACCACGCTGAGTTGTAACCTCACTGATACCCAACCAAGTTATAACCACACTGAAATGTAACCATGCTGAAAATTCACCTCGTTGGGATGTAACCTCACTGTAACCACGCTGAGATGTAGCCTTGCTGTAGAAACACTGTAACCACACTAAGATGGAACCTCGCTGTAACCATGTTGAATTGTAACCTCGAAGAGATGTAGCCTCGCTGTAAATACACTGTAACGACACTGTAACCACACTAAGATGTAACTCTGCTGTAACCTTGTTGAAATGTAATCTTGCAGAGATGTAACTTCACTGGGATGTAACATTGTAGACATGTAACTTCTCTGTAAACACGCTGATATGTAACCACGCTGATATGTTACCTTGTCGGGATGTAACTTCTATGTAAGCACGCAGAGATGTAACCTCTCTGTGACCATGCTGAGACATAATCTTGCTGATATGTAACCTCACTGTAACCATGCTGAGAATTAACCTCGTTGAGGTGTAACCTCACTATAACCATGCTGAGATGTAACCTCACTGTAACGACACTGTAACAACACTGAGATGTAACTGCATTTAAGGACACTGTAATGACACTGTCACGACACTGAAATGTAACCTTGTTGTAACCGTGTTCAAATGTATCCTTTCAGAGATGTAACCTCGCAGAGATGTAACCTTGCTGAGATGTAAAATTGCTGAGGAACTGCAGGGTACTTCAAGGCAGAAATGCTGCAGCATTTTCATTGGTTTTGACAAAAGTGCAGCAACAAACAATGAGTTTACAAGGCATTGTAGAGTACACAGCACTCCTCTGAGGACAGCTTAATAGATCCTGTGTTGTGTCACTCTGGAACCTCAGATCAATCCTGGATATTCCATCGTCCATCGTCATCTTCCGCTTATTCCTACACATTAAGGGTCGCGGGGGGGCTGGAGCCTATCCCAGCGTCAACGGGCGAGAGGCGGGGTACACCCTGGACAGGTCGCCAGTCCTCCTGGATATTAATATTACAATTTTAAATTAATATTTGAATGAAAATCTATTTTCCACATTGTGCAGAAGTTTTCTTCCTCATAGCTTTCACGAAATTAGCTCGAAGTACTCAGTATCAGATGTTATTACTACAGAGGAAAATAAAGATACACCCTTTTTTATAGATACTGCAAAATATGTCTGTTATTTTCAATAGCTTCCATGTCATTGGTCCGTAGGACCCCAAATTAGTAACAGATATTGGTATTAGATTGAAAGCAGAGACCACACCTTTTTCTTTTACATTTCATTGCTATTTATATTATCTCTGAATACTTCAGTTCTCATTTTTCATATAATTCAAAATGATAATTGTTTTCATTTGCTTTTGCATTTGCTCATTACCTAGGGACCAAAAATCAGGACCATATTAGGACTACATCAGAATATAGGACATATTGCATATTGTTGCATATAACTCTCTCTTGTCGATCCATTTTCTACTGCTAATCCTGTTAAGGGTCACAAGGGGGCTGGAGTCTATCCCAGCAATCTTCAGGCATGAAGCGGGGTTCACCCTGGATGGATCACCAGTCCATTGCAGGGCCAACACATAGAGACAGACATCCATTCACTCTCACAGCCACACCTACGGTCATTTTAGAGTATCAATCAGCCTTGTCCCCTCTTGATGTCTTTGGACTGTGGTAAGACGCCAGTGTACCTGGAGAGAACCCATGTAGGCACAGGGAGAACATGCAACCTCCACACAGAACGATCCCGTGCCCGAGCCGGGGCTCGAAACCCAGAACCTCCTTGCTGTGAGGCGACAGTGCTGACCACTGCACCACCGTCCCACCCACTGTCTCTTGTATTTATTATCAATATTTTTGAGTAAAATGGTTTTAATATAGCTCAGATTCATTGTTTTTTTTCCCCCCAATAGCTTCTGTATCATGTGACCTTGGGACCCCAAATCAGAACCAAATGTCCTAGATCCAAAATGTATTGTTATTTCATGAACTGCAAAACTAATTTTGTTTTACAGCCTTCAGTTGTA
This sequence comes from Aulostomus chinensis, assembly GCF_037954235.1. Lineage (NCBI taxonomy): Eukaryota > Metazoa > Chordata > Actinopteri > Syngnathiformes > Aulostomidae > Aulostomus > Aulostomus chinensis. Next base: position 8,466,360 of record NC_141338.1, read on the forward strand.
TTTTACTGTCTCCTGCATCTTATTTTTTTTTTTTTTCTTCGAGCAGCTTCCATAGAGCTTGACCCTGGGAGGGCCATCAATACGTCATATACAGAGAGGATTTTCTTTTGTTTTTAGTGAATTTTTACATTGTTCTTCCCTTTTGGCCTCGTGGAAATCAGAAAGACATGTCTATTTTGGAGAGGAAACAGTGTTTCTTTTGTCTCATGTAAGAAAGTAAAAAGGCAGTCGTTCGTCTTATGCATTAAACACACTTTGCCCTTGCTTTCAGGTTGACACGGTCGTAGGCAACTTCCCACCTGTGACGTAATAGCGAGGGAGGGTTTACGCGTTAATGTTTTTTTTTTTACCCGGAAAGCTCGATTCCTTGGTGGCTGCCATTACTGTGGTGGAGGAGGAAGGAGGAGAGAGGGATATAGACAAACGGTGGCGAAGAAAGAGAGAGAAAGAGGGAGAGAGAGAGCTTGAAGAGAGAAGACAGAGGAGAAGAGTGATTCGAGGGGGAGTGAAGGGGCCTCATCGCCGGAGGAAGCGGGCGGATTAGCAACAGCAGCTCCATGGCTCAGTCTGCTGCTAACGGTGTGGACCAGGATCTGGCCAGCAAGCGGCTGCACTCAAGGTAAGAACCCCCGGGGTGGTACGTCTGCTAACAGGGCTGTCAGCCTCGGAGCTCGTCCTTGACAAAGAGGCAAGAGACGAGGAGGGAGGGAGCGGCTTAGTGAGGCGAGAAGCTGCCAGCTCAGGGCTTTACTGCTTACTGAGGAGGAGCTAGACAGGGGGAACTTGACCAGCCAGAGCTAAACACTCAACAACCACCGGAGTGGCAGCCAAAGCCCAGTTCCAAGCCTCATTCCTGGCTCGGGTCAGTGAGCTGCTGTGGCCGGATCGCACAGACTGAGAGGAGCCGAATGAAAATGTGGACGTAGGAGGACCGAGGGGTCTGTCCGGGCTGGACCCACTGACAGCACACATGGCTTTGCCTTTAAATGTGCCATGTGTCTGCAGACTAATTATATATGCAGGATGAAACAGGCACTGTTATTGTGGGAAGATGCATTTGTTTAACTCACAAAACACTGGCTATGTCACTGGTATTTGCATGTCATCGAATAGTTTAAGCGTCATGTTTTAAGCTGTCTCAACTTTTTACTGTTAAGCCTGAAGATCATTCTCCATTGATGTCCACAGTTCATTGATCTACTGTCTATTATACGATATTGCACACTGTCTGAAGGAGCTGTGACATTAAATATAACTGCAAATTATAGGGGTGCACCTTACTGAAAATCATATGCTGATCATTTTTTTAACTGCTTTTCTGATGTACAGTATTATAACAGTTTCCCTTATCATAATTATATGGATTTACTGATAACTTGGGCATCCCCACTTAAAATGTTCCTGTCGATAGTCATACGTGTGTGTGTGTGTATGTATGTATGTATATATATATATATATATATATATATACATACACACACACACACCCTCTCATTTATTGGTTTTAATGGTACATGTGCTTGAGCTTGAAGTAACAAATACTTCATCAATCACACACACGTTAGTCAAACACCTCATTTGAAGCCCTGTGACGTACGTGTGTGTTAATAACTGCTGAGTTGTGAGGTGACATTTGGATCCTTGCAAGGTTGTCTTGTCCCCAATACATTCACTCACACACACACGCACGCACACACACACACACACACACACACACACACACACACACAGATAAGTTACGTCATATGAGTCACTATTGTGGTTATGATCATATGGTAAGTCCTGTGGTTGCTCTATTGTACAAACACATAAAGTCAATACATAACCTTTTCTCAATGAGGGTTGGCCCTGTAGTGTTTGTGTTTGTGTGTGTATGTACTAACTTTCCTATCTGTAACTGCTGAGGAAACACACTTTTATGTTAATTGCCAAACTGAAATCAGTATAAGTTAACAAGCAAGTCCAACAAATGTTTTGTAAAAATGTAAAATGTATTGTTAACATAGCAAGAAGTGGCCATTATAGTTTATCAGCTTACATATGTAAATATATACACAACCAGTCAAAAGTTTGGACACACCTTCTCCTTTAATAGTTTTTTTTTTAATTTTCATAACTATTTGCATTGTAGATTCTCACTGAAGGTATCAAAACTATGAATGGACACATGGAATTCTGCAGTAAACAAAAAAGTGTGAAATAACTCAAAACATGTTTTATATTTTTGATTTTTCAAAATGGCCACCCTTTGCTTTGATTACTGCTTCGCACACTCTTGGCGTTCTCTCGATGAGCTTCTTGAGGTCGTCACCTGAAATGGTTTTCTAACAGTGGTGAAGGAGTTCCAAAGATGCTGAGCACTTGTTGGCCCTTTTGTCTTCACTCTGTGGTCCATCTCACCCCAAACCATCTGGATTGTGTTTAGGTCAGGTGACTGTGGGGGTCAAGTCATCAGGCGCAGCACTCCGTCACTCGCTTCTTGGTCAAATAGCCCTCACACAGCCTGGTGGTGTGTTTGGGATCATCGTCTTGTTGAACAGTAAATGATGGTCCAACTAAACGTAAACCACATGGGATGGCGTGTCTCCGCAGGATGCTGTGGTAGCCATGCTGGTTCAATATGACTTCAGTTTTGAATAAATCCCCAACAGCGTCAGCAGCAAAGCGCCCCTACACCATCACACCTCCTCCTCCATGCTTCACGGTGGAAACATGCATGTAGAGACCATCTGTTCACATTCACTGAACCGTACAAAGACATGGCAGGAGATTTCCTCTGGTCTATTGTCCACTGCTTGTGTTTCTTACCCCAAACAAATCTCCTCCACTTGTTGCTTTTCCTTACTAGTGGTTTCTTAGCAGCTGTTCAAAGGTAAAGTCCTGATTGGCGCAGTTTATTCTGAACAGTTGATGTAGAGATGTGTCTGCTACTAGAACTGTGTGTGCATTTATCTGAGCTCTAATCTGAGGTGCTGTTAACTTGTGATTTCTGAGGCTGGTGACTTGGATGAACTCATCCTCGCCAGCAGAAGTGACCCTTGGCCTTCCTTTCCTGGAGCGGTCCTCATGTGAACCAGTTTCATCGTTGCGCTTGATGTTTTTGCGACTTCACTTGTGATGGTCCCAATTAAGAAGGCAAAAATTCCACAAATGAATCCTGACGAGGCAAACCTGAGAGGTGAAAACCATCTCAGGTGATGACATCATGAAGCTCAAGGCCGAGGGTTTGCAGTGCTGTCAACAAAGCAAAGGGTGGCTACTTTGAGGAATCTAAAATATACAACGTATTTAGTTATTTAACAGTTTTTGTCTTTGCTCCATAATTGCATGTATCTTGCTTCATATATTCGATGCCTTCATTGTATATTTTCAATGTAGAAAGTACTAAAAATCAAGAAAAAACATCGAATGACAAGGTGTGTCCAAACTTTTTACTGGTAGTGTGCGTGTGTGTGTGTGTGTATACACACACGCACACACGACAGTAGTTACAGCAGTGTGAAGTCAAATAATGGATGGTTGTTGTTGTTTTTTACAAGAGAATCAAACAAAGGAGACAAATCTAGCTGTTAGAGACATGCACTGTAAAAGGAAAACATTCCTAGAGAGTTTCCCTTTGGTTTCCCTGACAACTAGCCATGGCACTCTGTAATTATGGCTGGATTACTACTCTGAGCACAGAGTTTCTAAGCTGAGCCAGGAATCAGGAGCACAGTGGTGCAGGATATTGCATGATACATGAAAAGAGGAAGAGCTCAATGGAGTTCAGATCAAATTAAATTGCTGTTTTGTAGGGACATGGCGCCGAGTAATGAGTATAATGGTTTCATCACAATTACTGCTCCTGTAATCATTGCACTCAGTAGTAATTCATGCATTTTGGACTGAAAATGGATATCCGGGGAATCGGATTTAATTTTGAAGGTTGCAGGGTTGATGTATTTTTATGTGCAAACCTGGAAGTCAGCATCTCCATGACTTCCCTAGATACAAAGCCAGTTGTTTTTTTATTGTCGACTTTTGAAGAAAGTAAGCTCTGTAGAGAGTAAAGATTTGTGAGGTTTTGCTCAGCTACGTAATCTCAACAAATAAACATCATTTTTATGCTTTGTGAAGTAAAAATAAAATCCCTAGAGGTACAAACCTAATGCTCTATCAAACGACACTACAGATGACTGACTTCAACCTCACTACAGCTCGCTTTGCACGCGCCGGTGCGATGACAACAAAGTTCCGTGACGTCCTCTGTCGTCTTATAGCTCTGTATTGAAAGCTTCAAAATTCTCGATTGTTGTATTAACTGATGCATGTTATGTAGTAGAACAGAAATGTTGAATGAAAATTTAGCAGTTGTGCACATCAAAAAAAATAAGAGGATAGAAGAACTTCTGCACCAATAAATTGCACAAAAAGGAGCAACAGACCCTCAGAGAGACCCCCAGACTTCTCTTGATTTGAAGTTGCTACAGGGCAAAATGTGAAAGCATTCCAAGTTTGTGTTAACTACATACCATCTTTCAGGCATTTAACCAAAAACCCATCAACTTTTAGATGAGAAAACAGGACATTCAACATTGTGTTGGTTTTAGGACTTGTTCCTGAGCCACTCTATGTAGAGACATTTTTGGACAGTATGTACGCACTCTGTCCTGCTATGGTAACAGCACTGGGACTCAGTCTCTCTCAGACCACAGGCAGGCTAGTATGGGAATGAGGGTCTCTCAAACAGACCAATCAGAATGGTAATCAGGGGAGAGAATGGCAGACCAGACCGCAGAGACACATTTTACACCAACCACAAAGATGACAAGAATGAAAGTCACTTTTTAAAAATTCCCTCATACATACTAATCTCTATTTTTGCTTTCTATTTTCCAGTTAGCTCTGACACAAACCCTGGTCTTTGTTTATGACTCTGATCTGGGTGAGTTCGTATGTATTAGTTTCTTTACAGCTGCACTGCTGGAGATTTTAAAACATGTGGCCCAGAGTTATTACAGCTCCCACCCTTTTTCCAGAAGCTGGTTTACAGGCCTCCGCACCATCTGAAGTTGATTCAGTCCAAGACACACTCCAGGTCTATCATCAACGTCCTCATTATGGCCCTCAACTAACAAACCTGACCGTCCAATAATGTGTACACGAGCTGTTGTTTCCTGAGAACATGCTGAGACTTTATGTGCCGCGTCAGAAAGGACTCGGCTTGTACCACTGAAGAAAACTGCAGTGTCAGGGGGAGTTTTTACAGCTGTTTTGAACATCTGGCTTTTGGTGTCTTACACATCCATCATGGATATGAGCAGTATTCTCTTGTGACCTTTTGCCAGCTGCACTGACTCTATCCAGTCCGTACCAATCCTCAGATTTCTGTTCTTAATGCCTGCTCTGAGGGCTAGCCCTGGCTTCTCTGCAAATTTGTCGGCCCTCCACAGGTAAATGGTGCAGATATGGATGATGGAACCATCAAACATTCTAGCTGTTTTCTTGCTGACAAATGTCAGATCTGCAGTTTCCCCCCATTTCCACTAATTACATCCACAGAGAAGGTTATGTTTTCACCCAAGTCTGTCAGCTAGTCTGTCTGTTTGCAACTTTATGCAAGAACTACCAGGCTGATTTTCAATTATTATATTGGCGTTGGCGGATGTCTGAACTCTGTGACTGTGCTCTGTCAGCAGGATTAGAGGAAAAACTACCAGGCTGATTTTCATGAAACTTGATGCAGCTTGATGCAGCATGTGCAACATTTTGACAAGGACACCGTTTTGCTTTTGCTTACACAGAGGTGTGCTTTCCACAGAGTACTCTTTAATTTGTACTTGTCCATTACGTAATTTCTTTATTTCCCCTTTCCTGATCGTATGTTGTTTCTCAAGTTGCGTGTGCTTGTGTCTTCGTGCTGCTGCAACACCCTTGTTTTCACCTTAGGATCATCTGTGGCTTATTCACTTCATGGCAGTCTTAAAAATTGGCAAAGTAGGTGTCATGATTCTCTGTCAGTCTTAGTCAAGAGGATGACTTTGTGTTTTCCGGAGAACTCTTTCACTGTTAGTCACAGTTGAAACTTGTTCGGTGCACTTCCCAGAGCGATGACTTTCCTCTGTTATTGCTTGCCCTAATAAAACATGTTTGGAGTACTTTTGCACTTTATCTAGGATGGAATACTCCCAGAAACAGCAAGTTTTACTGGTTATGAGCCGTTAAGGCTGTACGGACTTTTCAGATTATCCTCTTTGTATTTCTGCCGCAAAACGGATAACCATCTCAAACTGGAGCGTTATCTTTCCCCCTAAAGTGCAAATGTTTGCAGGCTTTGACATTTCCCTCATACCATATGTGTATTGAAATATATATTTTCTCAGTTCAGTTCAGACTTATGTGAATTTCCCACTATCCAAGCTGTAGATGTGCTCCTACTTAAGTCATGCAACATATGGGAGAATTTTGGTATACACCCAATGTTACTAATATAAAACCAAAAACTCAGGTGCATTTCTTGGAAAAATATGGGAATTTTACTTCTATAACCTGATTTTGCAGCCCCATTGTGAGTCAATAAGTCTTTCTCAATAATTCCTCTCCCTTGCTGATTGCGTCAGATCAGATTTAGGAGATTTCAGTTCTTTGTAAAATAAGATGTGGCAAACTTTGTATTTTACACGTGTATCAGAAGATATCCAGTGTCTTAAGGCTTCACGTCTGATGTTGTCATTTAATGGGACTCATTTTGTGTGCGTATGAGATACTGCAGAAAGCCGTGCTGCTCCTCAATAAAGGAGTAACGTGCTGAACTGATACTGATGGTACAACCAGTCCACTTCACCCCAGAAAGACAAAACACACAATTCGCGACTCGTGATTCATGTTGAATTCCTGCTTTTCTTTTGAAAAACTGATTGTGGTCAATCTTGTCTGCATAAACATCGGAAAAAGTAAGAAGGGATGCACCGATCTTTGCGAGATACTATTATGACCTGTGCCCTATTGACCAAGAAACGATCATTCACATTGCTTAGCATAGCTTTACTGCTTGTGGCACCTGATCAGTCTGTTTTGTTTACATCTGCTTCCTCATGAGATCACATGAGCGCGATGGCGTGAGGTGGTGTGCTGCTCCTCATCAAACTATATCCTCACTAGGATCCTGTAGTCTGTCAAGTACTGTTATTTTCAAATCTCGGTGTGTGCATGTTTTTTTAAAGATTAAAGAGAAGCGATTCAAGAGATTAAAGAGAACATGCTTGAGCATTCACATCTAGTGCCTGATGCAACCAGAATTAACAATCAGTCAGGATTTTAAAACCTCCTGCAGTGTTTGTCCAGCTTTACAAGTGTCTTACCACCTCTTCATTCAGAGTGGTGCATGTCTTGGTCTGTGAGTGACCTAATAATGCTTTTGCCAGAGTCAGCAGATAGTTGGATTAGTCTGGGCCACTTACTGTGCTATGTGCTCTCTACCAAGCAGGTGGATTAGCAATTTTCTCTCTCTCTCTCTCTCTCTCTCTCTCTCTCTCTCTCTCTCTCACATCCTCCAACTCTGTCTCTCATTGGGGCTTAAACATTCTGCATTTACTCCACTGTCACCGGCTGTCCCCCTGCTCTCACCAACAATGTTGCAGACATCATACTTTCTCTCATTTTTCAAGTGGGTCGTGTAATTGTGAACCTGCATCATGTATCTCGCTGTCAGAGCTGAGGACAAGTTGAAGAGGATCAAAAGAGAGAAGGACTTATTTCTAATGGAGATGGTAAAACCTAACAACTCCTGATTAAAGGCATCTGCGTCTGTGAAACACGTCCTCCTCTTAAATCAAAATGTTTTTCGTCAAATATAACAGGTGCTGCTCCTGCATGGATTTTTTTGCTCCTCCCTCCTGACTGTCATGGTTATGGGAGAAGAAAACTGTTCTTTTTTTGGACTGGTCTAGGAGACTTGTAAAGCAGATGTGGTTCTTGGCTTGGCTGCATCAAGGCAGAGAATTTTCACATCTGACATCGTGAATCCCACTGGAGTAATTATGGACAATGTGGAACTGAAACTGTACACAGAAACTGATGTATCAGCTGATCTGCCTCAGCGCTGCATTATCAGCGACGGGTGATTGAGCTTCAATCTCTTTGTGAAGAGTTGCTTGTTCCTTTTGTTTAATTTGCTTTTTTAAAACGTCACCTGATGGCGTCTGAGCCTTGCCCTCTGACCGGGGCAGAGAGAGCTGTGTGTAGACTGGTTCACCATGGACCCCGACCTCAGGCTATGCTAAAGCCTTTACACTTGGAGTTACAAGTGTATGTGGACAAAACACGAAGCAAGCAAAAGCACAGGTACGGCCACTGGGATCCCACCGAGGGTCACTGTCGAGTTTGTCTTTTGCCTTGATGAGCGAAAAATATAAGACGGTTGTTCTCCAGAGAGCTCGAGCGGGAATGACTTGTGCGATCGATGTTCCCTCTCAGCTGTGCGCTCGCACAAAGTCTATGCAGCTCATCAACTCTGTGAGTAAAAGGTGTCCAGCCAATGATACGAATGTGCCCTGCCCATGCGCGCTGGCACCGTGCAGGTTAGCTCGCGAACAACAGTGCGGCAGCGATAAGAGAAGCAACGGTAGAGTTGTAAACCCCCCCCCCCCCCAAAAAAGTAAACTACTAGAAATTGCTGCTGTAATTCGATACTTTTAATAAGCCATGTACCTTGCTATGCTCCCAGGTGTTGAACAGGTGTGTGGCCACAGCGTGCACTGCTGATGTTGCTCACATTGATCCTCAGTGTGCTCAGGGATTATTGTGTGTAAACCCAGACACATGAAAAATTAGAGGGAACAATGCTCGCCACCATTCTCCTGAATCTCTCAGCTCTAACCAGATGAGAAAGACTGGTGTCTGGGTAACTAGAAATGCTCTACAGCGACACTAGCGGCGGCAGACCTAAGTGCTCTCCCTGCAAAGTGCGGAACACGGGATTTGAATGGGGCTTAATGTATCGATACTCACGGCTGAAAAATCGATTCTCTCTGGGGAAACAAAATATCGATATGTATCGCAGAATCGATAAAATTGCTCAGCCCTACAGCTCACTGATGAGGACCTGCCTCTCGTTCGTTACCTCCACCATGGAGGTCATGTTCTCAATGGCTTTTGTTGGGACGACTCTAAAACTGCAAGGGTGGATTTAATCTAATTTTGGTGGAGGGGTGTAGCAAGAGTCAAGGAGGAAACCTATTAAATTTAGGTGAAGATAAGTCATCTGGTGGCAACAGCAAATCCAATTCAGATTTGGCCAGAAATGTGGCAAGAAATGTTTTTTGTGATGGGTTGCTGTGGGTTCAAGTGTGTCACCACGGTAAGGCAGCCAATTGTGACATTTCGCCATGGTGCTAGAAGTTGATGCAACTGGATTCCACGTGGTCTGATCTTTTCATGCACGCTTCCCACATTCAAACAAAGTCTCAACCCAAACACATTTACATGCTGATTCTTAATTCTCCTTCATGCAAAGTAAAAATATCAGATTTTACCTCCCTCTCGCTCTGTGGAACAAACCTACACTCCGATGTTCTCTAGTTGTGTTGTCAGTGTCTCTCCCCCCCCCCCCCCCAACCACACAGTTCTGGTCCGATAAATAAAGATTGTGATTGTTGAGTATCATCTAATCCTTGGTCTGAAACATAGTGTTTCCATGTTTCCTCTAAACAGCAACTTACAGCTGAGCTCCTCTCCTGCACTCAGCATCACTGACCCAGCAGGTGTCATGGTAACTCAAGCATTGTGAATGAAACAGGAAGACTCCCCTTGACTTTTATTTTGATTGTCACATCTACAATGTGCGTGGCTCCTGTCATTATATGTCAGTTTAGCAGTGAATGTTAATGGGATCGAGTGTTGTCAAGCAGGATGCGACTGAATTGCTCATTTCTGTGTTTACACATTAACTTGGATGAAAACCAGCTGATGAATTACTCATATATTTGCTCACAGATTGCATGACAGTACAACGACTTCATAATAAATGTAAAACATATTTAAAAAGTGTGGAAAGGCAAATGACTCCACTTGTAGCCAACCATCAGAGTGAGAGAGGCGTGCATCTTGATTTATCAACTCATGTGAGTGACAAAGAATTAAAGTACAGCACTTTTTAAGGCGTTCATCCTAGAGCCTTACACCTAGACTTTAGTTGCTAAGGAAACAACCTGCAATCTGCATGTCGCCACAAACCTTGTTGTCATGGTAATACTTCCAATGTGTTCCTCATCTGACAGAATGCTACAGTGTAACTGTAATTTTATCCATCTCTTTTTGTTTGTGAACTTTCAGGATGGAGGCTTCTTGCTTGGAGTTAGCTTTGGAAGGAGAACGCCTCTGCAAAGCTGGCGACTTTAAAGGGGGAACAGCGTTTTTTGAAGCAGCCGTGCAGGTCGGCACAGAAGACTTGAAGACCCTCAGCGCCATCTACAGCCAGCTGGGTAACGCCTACTTCTACCTCAAGGAGTATGGAAAAGCCCTGGAATACCACAAACATGACCTTACCTTGGCTAGGTGAGCTCTTGATATCTTACTGGTGATTTACATATTGTCAGTGGTTTGGGGGAACAGATGTCGCGAATACTTGTTTTAATTAAAGTAGAGAGAAATTATTTCATCAAATGGTATGAAAATCTACTCTCTTGTTCAACATCATCACCAAGACTCAGGTCACATTTTTGCCAAATCACATTCTGAAGCTTTGGAGAAAAAAAACATGTCATCAACTTATATCATTTTTACACTGAAGAAATTAGTAAAGCGAAAACTGAAGTAAACTATGTAGAGTCCAGTGATGATACTAAAGTCTACTTGCATATCTAGAATAGATAACGACAATGAATATCCCACAGAGTTAAATGTTTTTAATACTGCAGTGTCACATGAGACGGTGTCAGTTCTACGAAATCAAGCCTTGTAGACATTTCATTTAAAATATTCCTGCAATGGTATGATATTGGGCGGCACGGTGTTGCAGTGGTCAGCACTGTCGCCTCACAGCAAGAAGGTTCCGAGTTCGAGTCCCGGCTCGGGCACGGGATCTTTCTGTGTGGAGTCTCCATGTTCTCCCTGTTCCTGCGTGGGTTCTCTCTGGTACTCCAGCTTCCTCCCACAGTCCAAAGACATCAAGAGGGGACGAGGCTGATTGATACTCTAAATTGACCGTAGGTGTGGCTGTGAGTGTGAATGGTTGTCTGTCTCTATGTGTTGGTCCTGTGATCGACTGGCGACCTGTCCAGGGTGAACCCCACCTCTCACCCGTAGCCGCTGGGATAGGCTCCAGCCCCCCCGCGACCCTGAATAGGAATAAGCGGAAGACGTTGGATGGATGGATGGTATAATATTGCGTGAGAACTGTCTCAGAAAATATCCTGAATATCACAGGATCATGACAAACGGTATCACACAATAGTTACCAGTTACAATGACCCTTCAGGGATGAATAAAAATGTATGAATTAAATGGAAAACTAATTTATTACTTTAATGAATTAAAATCATTTTTATAGGATCTTTCTGTGTGGAGTCTACATGTTCTCCCTGTCCCTGCATGGGCTCTCTCTGGTACTCCAGCTTCCTCCCCCAGTCCAAAGACATCAAGGGGGGACGAGGCTAATTGATACTCTAAATCAGGGGTCTCCAACTGATCCAGTAAAGGGCCGTGTGGCTGAACAGCTTGATTGATTTAAGTAGAATCAGGTGTTGCTTTTGCTTGGTTGGGATGAGAACCTTCAGCCACACGGCCCTTTACTGGATCAGTTGGAGACCCCTGCTCTAAATTGACTGTAGGTGTGACTGTGAGTGCGAATGGTTGTCTGTCTCTGTGTGTTGGCTCTGTGGTGGACTGGTGACCCGTCCAGGGTGAACCCCGCCTCTCGCCCGAAAGCTACTGGGACAGGCTCCAGCCCCTCGCAACCCTTAACAGGATGAGCAGAAGAAAATGGATGGATAGATAATGTAATACATGTTAAATAATTGATTAATTAATTCATTGTTGTTTTGTCCTGTTCATGTTTTATGAATGACTTTTGTCTCCTTTTACAAATTAGAGAACATGTTAATGATTCAGCAGTTTAGAGGAATAAGTTTCAGGTTCAGCCAGAAACCGTCATCAGAAATTTGAATCTGTTTACATTGAATACAGCAATGACATCCAAGAAAACGGGAGCAACTGTTGACAGCTAACAGTTTGATATTTGGCTGGGACAAGTAATCTGCTCTGCTTCTGTGTGTGCAGCTGGTGTTTCAGCAGGGAAGTGATTAAAGGCCCTTGGAGAGTTACCTTGTTACATTACAGTCTCAGCAGGGCTGCTGGGACCAGGTTCCTGGAAGCTACCAATTAGCTGCTGTATCACATCCCCCCATTTAAACCTTTTTCCAATACAAGTACTTTTAAATAGATTTAATGAACATAATAACTCTTAACTTCCAACCACTGAACACTCCCGAATGTGTCTTTTTCTTCTCAGAACAATAGGAGATAGAATTGGAGAAGGAAAAGCCAGCGGCAACCTTGGTAACACATTAAAAGTGTTGGGCCGCTTTGATGAGGCTGTCGTCTGCTGCCAGAGACATTTGGATATTTCTCAGGAGCAGGGTGACAAGGTAATGTGCATCGTTTATTTTAACCCTGGGTTTTAATTTCCTCACCCATAAGCATGCCTGAACAAAGAAAAACATTCTTCATACTCACTGTCCTCACGGCTCAATCTCTCTTCATCTCTTTTGACCTTTGTTAACCTTTCTGTCCTGTGTTTCCGGCTGTAGGTCGGTGAGGCCAGAGCACTTTATAACATCGGGAATGTGTTTCATGCAAAAGGGAAACAGCAGTTATGGGGCTGCACCCAGGAGCCCGGGGACCTGCCACCTGACGTCAGAGAGACACTGCAGAGGGCTACAGGCTTTTACGAGTACGTACCACTGACATGCAGCACACACCAGAGACTGATGGATCAACATGGAGGATCAGAGAGGCGGTGACGAACTCCTCAGCTCGGATATGTTGTCACAATGATTAATAGAAATTGACATGTTTTGCTGCTTTGATCCACCTGATACAAATCTACTCATCCTGAATACTTATTTAGGGTTATGACACATCTTGTAGGGTTTTTTTTTTGTTTTTGTTTTTTTGCAAAACTAAACGTATTTCCTACAATATCAGTCTTTGGTTTGGCTGCAAGTCTTCTTTGCAGTTTCACTACCATTCGGCTCCTAGTATGCACGCCGTGTGCATGTATGTAAAATCTCAAGAAGTATTTTCTTGGATTTTTCCTAACGAGTGAGCCCCCACTTCTCTCAAACTCAATTCCAGGATGTGACAATGAGGGGAGGTAAATAAGGTTTAAGTGCCATGATGGCCTACACCGGTGCCACCTGGCTGCAAGCGCCTGTGGAAGGAAGGCTGGTCAAATGCTGCAGACAGAAAGCAAGGGGCCATTACAGCCGCTACTGTCTGTACTCTCTTTGAGTTTATGAGCTCAATCGCTAGTTTCAAATCTTCTTCAGTAAAGCATGATGTTAACTTAGTACATTACATGATCCCTTTTTCAACATGAGGGCACTCTGGGAGCATGTGGTACATCAGCATAGCCAATAAAACAAATACTGTTGCAGATTAATTCTAAAATTGAATGGATTGTTTCTCAATCATCCTACTAAATTGCATTAAACTCCATAGTTAACTTCTTCAGTTATCCTGCCAACAGATAAAGCACCACCAGCGACCTCATTACTTCCTTGGTGAAGGTAATGAAGTAGTTCCATGCATTAGGACGTGGCTACCTTGCCTATACCCTCATGACAAGTTTGCTACTGTTTGACGCTGAATCAGGATAGAGGCAGCTCCTCTCTCCGGCCCACGGATGAGAATGTCCAGGGACGAAAATAAGAAACGTAACAAAGAAAAAAAACAAGATCATTGGCCAAAATGTCAAACTTTGGGCTTTTAAATGGACTGCAAGTTTGCACAATTAAGTAAAGCATTGATTCTGTCTAATTTTTTTTATATAAAAACAATCTCTTTACTCTGCAGGATGAACTTGTGTTTGGTCAAAGAACTTGGCGATCGAGCTGCTCAGGGGAGGGCCTACGGGAACCTGGGAAACACACACTATCTTTTGGGAAACTTTGTTGAAGCGATCAAGTTTCACCGTCAGGTGAGACATTTGGAATATTTACTGGAGTCACATTTGTCATGTGAGTGTACAGACAGGAGTTATCAGTTAGAGCAGAGCTCAGTAATGAGATCAGCATAGGTCAGTTAAAATGGTTTCTTGAATTGTGAAATCCTGGTCGAGGGCTTTGGTACCAGCGCTTTGGCGTCGTCTTCATTCAGTTCAACCTCATCCTGCCTCATGCGTCAACCAGAAGCAAATATGCCTCTTGAAATATTTGATGAAAACTGTTGGGATCAAATGTGCTTTCATGACTGGAGGTTTTCGCAGTCAGACTTGACCACTCATCGTTTCCAAAGAGGCAGCTGCAGAATGTTTTGAATTCTTATCGGGGTTCTGTTTCCCCTGATGTTGCCTTGCACAGACCTGAGCCAGGAATTTTGCATGCACAGTAGCAAGAATTAGGAATGCACATTTGGCTTGAGAGAGAAGGTGGAATGACCGCACCTTCAGAAATATCTAATGACTCCTATTATGTGGTAACATTTTTGCACAATTAGTCTTCTACAATACATGAGCCACAGTATGGCAAGCAGGTAAATCACAATATGCTGTTATTTTCTTGTGGAATGTAATAATAATGTTAATAACTCTTGGTAGAATTACCAGCTTTTTGGAAATAATTCAGTGATTCAGTTGGTCATGATCCATTTCACGCTGCACTAAAACACATTTGATGCGCTTTGGTAGAAAATATTCTGCGTCATTCATTTCTAAGTGAATCACTGGCATGTAGAGAATGGCTTCAAGCGTTCATGTTTCCTGTTACTTTTCAAGGAAAAGATCTTGTTTCCTCCTGAGTGAAGCTGGTCTCTCCTTTCTACCCCATAATAAATGTATTGATGTGCCCTGGAGGGAGAACAGAATCACAGGAGCTGATTTGATTCACTGCTCCAGAATCATCAGCCATGAAGTCACGTATCAAACAGTTTACAACCTGTAAAAGTGTCAATAGTTGTGCACTGAGTGAAAAGCACATGAATATTTACTGTTTTTTTTTGCCAAGTGTTTATGCACGAGATAAATTAAAGAAAATGTCATCTTATACAGCTCTGACCTTGCTTTTCTGTCATTCTCAGCGTTTATCAATAGCCAAAGAGTTTGGAGACAAAGCAGCTGAACGGCGAGCCTACAGTAACCTTGGCAATGCCTTGATATTCCTGGGCCAGTTTAACACAGCAACAGACTACTACAGGTGAGGGAAGGGACAGTCTGACATCTAGTGGACAAAAGTAGAAGTGAAACCTCAGAATGATTTTAATCCCATTTTATACCACACCTCTAATTCTCCTTCTGTAGGAAAACCTTGCAACTCTCCAGGCAGCTGAGGGACCAAGTGATGGAGGCCCAGGCTTGTTACAGCCTTGGAAACACCTACACTCTGCTGCAGCAGTACGAGAGGGCCATAGACTACCACCTCAAACACCTCTACATAGCCCAGGATCTTACAGATCGGTACAGAGAACTCTGACGCCTTGTAATTCTTGATGCAAGATTGGCTCAAGGCATTTTAAGTGTGTGTGTGTGTGTGTGTGTGTGTGTGCTCATGTCTTAAAAAGGGTCGGAGAGGGTCGTGCCTGCTGGAGTCTAGGAAATGCTTACGTGTCTTTAGGGAATCACAAACAAGCTCTCCACTATGCACGAAAGCACCTGGAAATCTCGAAAGAAGTGAGGTTTTGGGGTTTTTTTTTGCCATCAGTGATTCCAATAGATGCACTCAGAATTAAATATTCCAGTCTCTCATTCAAACTGCTTTCACTTTTCCCTGTTCATCTTATTTGTCCCTTCTCAGATTGGAGACAGAAACGGGGAACTGACAGCCAGAATGAATGTGGAACAGCTGATGGAGGCGTTGGGTGTCAATGACAGTGACCTGTCACCCTCTAGTTCAGAGTTTGAGATGCAAGGTAACTAAAACGCTGTCATTGTGTGGCCGATAAATGAATAATTCTCAGCAGCCATGTTCAATAAAGGTACACACAAAATTGAAGGACACGATTTAAAGGAGCCCTAAATTCTCTGCATATTCTTTTTATTGAATGTCACTAATGGAATGATACTGTAAAACCACATATTACTACAATGTCATTGAAACACTGTTCCCACTTATTACTGTTGTTCCGATAAAGAGAGACAGGCTGGCATTTACAGTATGGACACACAGACAGGTGACAAATTGAAAGAAAAACTAGCATGAAGTGCCTCTGGCATTCAGCATTTCTTGTCTGAAAAACATTGGTACAAAATCTCACATAGGTTGAGTTGAGATCAGCTGCAAAGCTACTGCACAAGCTTCACTGATTTATTCATTCAGATGACGCCACACGTGCAAGTATCCACATCCCTTTAGATCTCAGTTAATCACCTGTCTGTATGACTTGGTCTGTTTAATTCAACCTCTGGTCCTTGCACTACAATATTGTGACCATCTGTCCAGTTCTATATACCAAAATGTGTGTTCACACTCTGCTGCAACCAAAGTGTTCAGAGGAAGCCATGCTGGAGCTGGAGCTGGACCTTCCCTGCCTCTCACAGAAAAGCGTTCAAACTGATGCTCGCTGTCAAGTTTTTATCTCAATAAATGACCTAGAACTGGTTTAGTTAATTGACATTTATCTTTTCTTGATTGTTTTTTTTAACAGCTGCTCATTTAGATTATATGTATAACTTTTGTGTGATGAAGCCAGTTGTAGTACTACATGCATACAGATAAGGTGGCTATTCAAATGCTACGCTAACTGAAGGACGGACACACATAAGGCTGTCATTTCTATGGGTAGATATGAAAAGTAAGGCATGTGTTTAGTTTTTAGACAGAGTGGAGTTTGTTGTTCTACCCTGCCTGAGGATATTGATTTATTGATTAACTCTATCTGTCTCAAATACTAAAGTTCTTTGTTATTATTATTATTATTATTATTATTAGTATGATTATTACTATTGATCCCCATTAAATAATCCATCCGTTTCTGTGATTAAGAGCCTGTGACACTCATGGCGTGGAGAAACGTAACACTTTTTATCTGTACAGTCAGCCTGGCTTTTCTCTGATGTTTGCTTTCATAAACTTTCCTCTGGGCAGAAACACACACCCATGTCCTAAATTTCCCTCTCTTGGACGGGCTTGCAAACAGACTCTTATTCAGATTGTGTCCCTGGTCTGCCAAACGCCTCAAATCCACACTGAGCATCATGGGACCAAAGAACACAAACTAAGAACACCTTGAAAGCAAAACTTGGCTCATGATTCTAAAGTTTTCATGTTTTTATATTTATGTTTTTCTATAGGAGCAAGACCCAAATTAACTAAGAGAAACAGCATGGACAGTGTAGAACTATGGAAGTACTCAGACAAGGTGATTTCTCATATTTTAGTACTTGCACTCACCCCAAAATATTGTCAGTACCCCTTAACAATCTGTCCTCTGACTGCAGAATGGTGAGAGCCAGGAGCTGGAGAGTATACCCAGGAGATCCAAGAGTCAGCTCTCCCAGCCAGGTAAAAGGAAAGGCTATTCTGACAGTCAGTCCTCTGATGAACGGCCATGGTTGGACTCTCCAGTAGACACTGATGACATCACTGTGCAAGTCCCGCCTTTAGTGCCGGTGAGTAGCAGTAGCAGTGCTGTGTTATTAGCTTTCTGCTCTGACCCAATGTTCCTTTCATGTTCTTCATGTGATCTCTTTGTGCTAAGCTAATTAATCCACTGTTGGTTGTCACATTTACATCTAATCATAAGCTGGACTCAGATTTTTCCTTGTCTGTGAGTTCACGACATAAATAGTCATCATCTGAGGGTTCGTGTGGACGGCCGTGTTGCCAGCAATTCATGCATGAACTTGAAAAGCCATTCATTAAAGGAAGATGGCAACGCCTTCCTCCCCAGAATCAGTCTTTGAGAGCAGAGGTGAGACCCACAGAGACTGACTGTCTGCTGATTAGCGAAGCACAGTGAATGGCAGCGGATTGTAAGTGTTAGCATTGTCATGTACGGAGAAGGGTCAGGATCTGGGTTCGTCCTGCACAGCCACTGTTTCTGGTGTACGTGATGACTGTTGTATGCTAACATGCCCATCCACTCCCATTCATTGTTCTAGCATGCTAGCAATCAGCTGGTCTCTGCAGGTCACTCACGCCTGGGGACGATGGGAAAGAAACATATTTATCAAAATATTGTTTTTTTCTTTAATGACTGAACATCATCTAAACTCACAAGTTCTTCTGTCATCAGACAAGCTGTCGAGGTCAGATTTCTGCCAGCAGGCTGCCGTTAAAAGTGAATCAGTCATCAGGCGTTGTATTTGCTTCCTGAATCATATGATCTTCTGTCACCACCTTTTTGCACGAGTGTGGATGCTGCTAGGCAAACAAGAATAAACTGATGTACGACACGTCTGTCACATCTGCAGCTGCACATTTATGTGTCTGGCAGTATGAACCGACCTCAACTCTGGCAAAAAAAAACCCAAAAAAACATTTCTCCTAAATGGAGAACGGTGCATTTAAAGGTATGTTAAAGTGCTACCTAACCATTTTCATATTCTTAAAAACACCTATGTCTACATTTTAGCCCCCAGACATGATGCATGTTGGTCATTTCTCTTCACACTTCATCTTTCTTGAGTAAACGTGAATCAGTAGAAAGAGCTGATTTATTGCGCATCACTGGGATCATGAAAAAAAGTGAAATCAGTTGTAAAACAAGAATTTGAAATTCAAACACTCCTCCACTTAGTTACAGTTTAGAGGAAAAAGTCCAAGGAGAAAGACTTTTTCAAACATTGCTTTTTTCCTGCCTAATTTCTTCCAGACGAGCTCTAAATTAAATGTCGTGCCTCAGATATCAGGAAGCCCATCAGAGTGAGTGACGCCCAGCTCCCACACCCCTGAAATCACTCAGCCCACCTGAGCGACGATGGGTTTAATATTTCTCATCGATATAATTGCCGGTACGTGGCTCTAAATTGCTGAGTGCTGAATTTACTTCGCCGCTTCCTCCATTTCTCTGTGTTCACTCCCAGTCCGACGCGTCCTCAGGGCTTCAACTTTAAAATGAAGATTCAATAAATTAGCGAGAGATAAATTTAGGACCATTTTTCTTAATTTCCCTAGAGATTATACATTACGAAGTAAGAAGTCACCTACGGTGTAAAGGTGTCTTGTCATTGTCTCTCAATTTCCTGTGAACTAGATTCCTAATGAATATGCCGTTTCACAGCTGTTGTGTCCCTAAAATTTAGTGTCCCCACTGCACTTAATCACATCCTTTTTCTGTGACAGAGCTAATCGCTGTAATCAGCACGCCGACATCTTAGAGAAGAGGGAAAATTATGGTGCTGCATGATGATACTTTGTCACAAGGGACTAGAAATAACATCCATAAGCCCTGATGACATCGTTCCACGCCCTTCCGAAAGTCTTCAGAAAGTCAGACGGTGGATTCTTTCTTTAAAGATAAAATATCAGAAAGAAAAGCCTGCAAGGGTTTTAATCGTCGGGCAGAAAAATGAATCTGCTTCACCTCAACTCAAGGTTCACGTATTGGCTCGTTCTCTAGCACAGTCTTCATCGGTTGATGAAGTTAGAACAGATGTTGAGGAAGGATATGTTCATATTTCCTCTGATGTCAGTTTACGGGATTAACTTGATTCGACCCCAGAAGAAGCAGGTGACTGAACAAATTCAAGTGAAGGTCAAAATACTGTCTTTTTATAAGCTTGTGTATTTTAATCTGCTGTGCTAATGTCCTGTCCCTCCCTAGCTACTCCTCCTACACCTGTGAAGCTTTCTGTTGTTGCACATCATACTGTATATGAATTCTTACCAGATCTGGGACAAAGTATTAATACTGCAAATTGTTATGATACTCCCTCTTACGATATACTATCAATATACTAATATCAAGTCTCAGTATTGTTATTGCAACAGCTGTTATAAAACGATTCACCCGCCACCGTTTTGCCAAGTTTCATCCTGCCTGTGCGGCACATTGTTACGAAAGACATTTTGTTTTTAATCGTTTTCAGATTCTGTCAAACTGACGGCAGAATGTAGCTTATAAATCGATAACTGCTGCTTTTTTGTCCTCCTTTGTTGACTCGGATATCATGGTGTATGATCGATTGAAATATTTTGCAGTATATTGATCATGATGCCTATATAGAAAAGATCAAAAAAGATGCTTATGAAAGAAAACTTAACATACTTTTTCAAAATCACAACGCTGACTTGTGTTTGTCATTGTAAATATATTTCCTGCAGCCTTCATTGTTACACCATAAATTTTACAGATATCACATCACGTAGAAAGCACTACATTTGAGCTTTCCTATACAAACACACGTTCCCTTTCATTTCCCTTCGCCTCTCTCTCTCTCTCTCTCTCCTGCTCATGCTCCTCCCTCCCTCATCATCATCATCACCGCCATCACATGTCTCAGTTCTTCCTGGATCTGTGCCTGTGGCCTATATGATTAATTGGACAATGTGTAGAGGGAGGTGAGGAGAGCCACACTGGAGCCAAGGACAAAGAATAGAATCTGCTGTAAGTCGGAGATGATGAGTGTGCACAGAGGAAGGACATGCCAATCTCCAGGAGAACCCCTCCAACACACACACTAGAAGATAATACCATGTTATATACAGTTTGGTGTGTGTGTGTGTGTGTGCTGACATCATGAGTTCTTGTCAGCTGAGTGTGCTTGATCTCTTCTGGCTGGCAGTGC
Organism: Aulostomus chinensis; assembly: GCF_037954235.1. Lineage (NCBI taxonomy): Eukaryota > Metazoa > Chordata > Actinopteri > Syngnathiformes > Aulostomidae > Aulostomus > Aulostomus chinensis. Next base: position 8,487,280 of record NC_141338.1, read on the forward strand.
TGGCATGCAATTTACTCATGACTGTGCCCTTGCACCCATCTTTCCACCCCCCCCCCCCACACACACACACACAAACACACACACACACACACTTTTAGCCCCCCACCCAGCTCTCCCTCTTTGCTGATAATGCGACCTTGATCACAGAACCGCTACCTCCCCACAGGGTCAGCCCCCCCCTTCTTCCCATAATGAGTTGTTTTCCCACAGTGGGTGAATGGGACAAAAATGGCCTGCAGAGCCAGAGAGAGAGAGAGAGAGAGAGAAAGAGAGCGAGAGAGAGAAACAGACAGATAGGAAGAGAGAGGAGGGAGGGAGTGGATGGTAGAGATTAACAGAACGCTGGAATAGAGAGATACAAGAGGAGAAATTAGAGGGAGGGAGTGGGTGTGCAGCAGGGGAGCAAACAGGGAGAGAGTGATGTAAATGTAAAGTGGTGGGTGAAAGTAGGGGAGAAGGAGGTGCGAACAAGGCGTGTGGACAGACAGAAAGAGAGCTCAGAGAGGAATGACAGAGCCTGTGGAATAGAAGAAGAAGCTGCTGCTGGTAAGATGTTTCACTGAACAGCTTCAGTAAGAAGGTAGTGAGAGGGCATTCGGAGTCTCAACTTTTTGATTCTTACTACATAAATGTGCATTTGTGTACTTTGTGTTTGTGTTGGTTGTAGTTTTTTGACTGTTCTCCCTCAGTCAATGCAATGTTGAAGAACTCTGAATGCCAAACATCAGAGTATCTGTTGAGCTCGATATATGCTGTCATTGTCTTGATATTTTTTTCAACTCAAAAGTTGCAGTGTCTGTGTGTGTGTGTGTGTGTGTGTGTGTGTGTGTGTGTCTGCTGACCTACTTCACATCTAGCTGTGAGGCATCAGGATATTAGCCTCAACCAACTTGGGGGGGTGGGGGTTTGATGATGAAGTTAATATTGTTCTGCTTTGGTTCTACATTGGAAAAGTTTTTACAGTGAATACTGGACATTGTTGTTTCGGCGGGGAGGGGAATATTGTCAGCCATCTTTTGTAATGGGGGCATTATCAGGCCTGATTTCATCTGGGAGGCATAATGTGACCCTCATTAACCTGCTAGGCAACAATTTGCACCGTAGGCATCACAAACTCCTTGATATTTTCTTAAGATTTGCTCGTTGCAGTGTGAGAGGATGAAAGGAGTCTTAACTATTTATTTTTTTCAGCCAATTCATTCTTCCTTATAACTAAACTAGTGAACTGAAATAAAATGCTATTATCTGATTCATTTTTCGGTGTTTTATGCAGCTTGGTAGAAACGCTGTTGAGTGTTTGTTAGCACTGGTCGAGCCGCTGTAGCGTCGTCTCTCGAGGCGCGCTGGGATATTTTCATCTGTTTCTGTTCGATCAGATCTGTATTTCAGAATCAGAATCAGAATGCTTTATTTATCCATCATAATTTGTAGTGTTTTTGGTGATCAGATTCGTGGGTGTGGCTTGTACCAGAAGTTTTTTTTTTTTTTTTTTTAGTGTCGTTTAGTTTTGGCAACAATTACTGTAAAATACAAGAAAATAAAGAAATGTAACGTACTAAACGTCAGGTGAAATAAAACACGAGAAGTTTTCTAGCTTAGGGCCGTAGGACCGCAGGGCTGCTCGCTGACTGGGTGGAAGCAGCCGCAGCGTCACCACGAATGGCAGCTGCCCTCAGCTCATTAGCTGCACCGTGAGAACGGAAGCTTTGTTGGCGGAGGTCCCACCTGCAGGTGTGTGTGTCTCTGGCAAGAGCTTCACACCTGCTTCTTCAAAGAATTCTGTTAATACTTGCGGAAAAGAAGATCTGTTAATAATACCACTTATCCATGCTTTCTCTAAGTAATATTTGGATAAGGGCCAATTTTATTACAGGTTATTACTGCATGATTGTTTTAGCCCCTTTGCTGTGACATCAAGTATGTGAAGGTGCCGGGGTCAGAGGTCATGGTGATGGCCGGCTAGCTTCAAGTGTCATCAGCTTGTCTCTGGTGTAAATGATCCTCTCTAAATAATACACACTTCCCTTTGAAATGAATATAGGTCATTTTAAAATAAAACTTCGTTATACTGCACCAGAGATGAGTCACTGGTTTGATGATGTGACTTGACAAAAAAATGAAAGACTTCAGCCTCCACTTGGAAGTTAAGACTCAGGACTTCAGACCTGATGGTATGATGACTTGAGTGATTTTATATTTTCAGTCTCAAGGAAGATGAGACAAACACAGTTTTAAAAATAGTGTAAATGCAAGTTAAAAACCATAAATTAGATATAGTTTTTAAACTGTGAATGGAGTGATTGTGCGTTAATAACTGAGTGAATTAAGCCACTGGAAATTTTCAACCTGTAATTTGCTGGGGAAAAAAAAAAAAGACTGGGGACTTGATTTAGAACCATCTGCAGGCCTTGTAGACATCAGAAGTCTGTTTGTGCTGAGGAGAAGTCCTTGTTGTTTCAGAAGCTGGGCCGTGACCCCTCCGATGAAGACTGCTTCTTTGACCTCCTTAGCAAGTTTCAAAGCAGCCGCATGGATGACCAGCGCTGCCATCTTGATGAGCCACAGAACGGAGACCATGGAGAAGGGGCTGTGAACTCCATGCCATCCCTGAACAAGATGATAGGTTGGTTGTGTCTTACAGGCTTTTTGCGGGAGTTAGAATCAAGTTTAATGACAATTTATTGACAAGTTCTGTAGAAACGCCTGATAAACCAAACCCAACAACACTGTTTACATTTACATTGACGGACTCCCCCCCCCCCCCCAGATCCTGCAATCACCACTTCCCCCCAAACCGAGGAGCTTTTCGATTTGATTGCTAGTTCTCAGAGTCGCCGTTTGGATGATCAACGGGTAAATGTTGGCAACCTACCAGGTCTTCGGATTACTCACAACAACCTGGGTCACCTGGTGGGTGAGGGAGACCATCAAGAACCCAGCGATGACTTCTTCAACATGCTCATCAAGTGCCAGGTAACAGATTTGTCATAAATCAAGAACATTTGGGTTTAAAAAAATTCCTTCAAAGATGGCAAGGAAGTAGACATAACAGCAGCAGTACATACTACCCCTCCATGACACGCAGATTCCTTCACCATTTCTGTCCATCGGCAAACATGAAATAACCCACATTTCCAGCCTGTGCGGGCGGAAGTCCTGTCACAGAGCTGCATACCATCCTTCTCTGGGTCTGCTACTTTATCTACATGCAGCTAAAATGATGGCGCTGATCAGAACAGCGATGGCCTGTGTGCAGCAGTGGAGATGATGTGACTGAGCATCCCAGACTTCCTCCTGCAGATTTACTGCTGCTTCCGGCTCAGATTTTTGCTGATTTCCCAGTGATAAACAGACCAGAATAATGCCGGAGTAACTGCTTCCTCCTGGCAGTGTGTAGAAAGTTTGGGTTCATGCTTTGTCAAATCTTTCCACAAGACGTCAAGCAAACGACTTTCAAAACGCTTCTTTTCTGAGTGGAACTTGGGTTTGATCGGCCAGTCAGTAGCCCTAATAACTACAATAACCAGGGATGCACGATAAAATTTGCACATCATCGTTATTCGCAGGTATCGGCCATTTTACTAATAAATCAGTCTACCTGATGGCTGATATTTACATCAATTTTTTCCTTAAGTGTCTTCATCTTTCCTCACGGATGATGGGACACAATGCGGTAAATATGGAAGTCACTGGCTGTTGTAAATGTTTTGGAGCTAAACCAACACGTGACTTTTTGAATTTCACCTTGTCGACATGCATGTCTCAGTGGCTGACATGTGAGTATCATATCAGCTGAACATCCAAAATTTGTGCGTCCTAAAAATAACTTCAATGCACCAACGCACTCTCCATTTACGTGCCTAAATCTGGTGTAATGCATTCAGTTCCAGCATTTTTCTTTAATTGTACTTAGTATTGTGTAGTTTTGCTTCCTGCATGCTCTAAATGTGTGACTTCATCTGACTAGTCCTCCAGGATCGATGACCAGCGGTGCTCCCCACCAGAAGCCGGCCCCCACGCCCCCACAGTGCCTGATGAAGATTTCTTCAGCTTAATCCAGAGGGTGCAGGCCAAGCGCATGGATGAGCAGCGAGTCCAGCTGCCCTCGGACGACCAGGACAGCCCTCAGTCCCCTGATCCCCAGCCACCCGCGGGCTTTTCTAGCTAAGACTCTGTGCAACACGTCAAAGAAAACAAACCCCAGAAGATGATGCAGAAGGGTGAACTAACGAGATTTCTAATCAGACCGATTCCATGTGCAAACGGTGGTGCCATGTTAAAACGTTGCTCGTCATTGTACGTCCTAAATGTGTGTGTAAATAGAACAGGAGGGAGTTTTTGCACGTTTGTGTGGGGGTCGGAAGATAAAAGCTGACAAAATTTAACAGACGTGAAATATTAAGTAAATCTAATGCCTTAATCAGCATTTCCTTTTTCTTTTTCTTTCCAGACTCAAGATTGTATTTCCTGATGTCAGCTGTGTTTTTAGAAGCACACGATGGGTAGGAGTGATGTGTAGACGTATGAGTTGATGAAATCACAGTGAATTGATTCCAGACTTCGCCTCAATGAAAATGGAGAAATGATCGATTTGCACTGTAATCAGTTTTATGAAGAAAATGAGTGATTCTGGTAAAACTGCTTGATTTGACACATTTTACTCAACTATTATTTATATAATTTCATTTTTCTTAAAACAAGTATGCCAAATCTTTTCAACCAAGTTGAATTTTGGATCATACGTTCTGTTTTACTTTGATTGCTGCTGCTTTAAGCAATTTTTGTGGCTCCTCCCACTGCTCATTAAGAACTGGTGTTATTTAGTCAATAACAGTATTAGAGAGGGTCAGTTGGTCAGTTTAAGCTTGAAACCACTGTTTGAGATTCAGTTTCATTGAATTGAACAACTGATATGTGACATTTTTATGTGTATTCATGAAACTGCATCACACATAAAATCAGTAACTGAGGTTGCTGCAGATGATATGAATAGCTGCTTATTTTTTATAGTATTATAAAGAATATTAGAGTTGTGTGATGATTAATGTTTCTGCTTAGCTTTTCAAGTGAGAACCGCGCTAAACGCCACCCTTAATCTTCTCAACATCTGATAGCAGATGACCGCTTACTGCCGTTAGTACTGAACGTAGGAAGAGATGGATGGAGGTTTTGCCCTCTCTTCAGCTGGTTTGCTGCCCCCTTGTGGTCAAAACCTAGTGTTACCTCTGTGAAATCCTGATCATATATTTGGGATAAAGAAAAAAAAAATAGTAACAAAACAAAAACCTGGCATTTTTCCTTTCTGGACTATTTCTGTGATACTCTGAACAGTTTCATAAATCACTTCATAAAAGTACTGGAGGTTTAGTGTTCATTTGTGTTCCGCTCGTTGCAGTGAAAGCTCCCTGATGTACAGAAGAATCAGCGCCTCAAACAGCGTCAGAGGAATTGTCAGTCGGGGAAGAATGTGAAAGATTTTGCTGTACACAGCGTCAGTATAACGGTACAAAAATACTGGACCTCACCTGTGGTCTTGCTTTTTATTTAAAAGTAGTTCATACCTCATTTTTGTACCACAAAGGTTATGAATCCAAGGGTACTTGGATGGACCATTTTGACAAGTGGTTTTGGTTTTGACTCATCGAGCTTCGATTTAAACAAAAAAAAAAAAACCCACCACATTGGGAGCTGCAGTTAATATGTTCGTACGTTCTTCAGTTTTTTTTGTGAATTAACATTTTTAGAAAGTACCTGGTACGCTTCTATTTGTCACTGCCATAATTTGTACATACATATAAATATATTTTGTATTTATGTTACATTTTGAGGACATGAAAGTGTTCCCTCATGCTTTTAATAAAATGTTCCAGAGGTTTATTTTTGGCTTTTGTTTTTGTCATGTTTTTTTTTTCTCGAGCAACGTTAAAGCTGTATTCAATTATGATATTAACGACGACCTTGAGCACAGAAGTGTTACTGCAATTAGAAAAAGAAAAAAAAAAACTTTTCCTAGATCTTCTGTTGAAAAGAGAACAATGAAAAGATTGGATTTCTCAACTTCTAATCTTGGGTTGGACCCAGCTAACCGATTGTTTGCGAAAGCCACGTTTGAATAGAAATGTGGAGAATTGAAGATATTTTCTCACCTGGGTTTTGTTTGAGAAGTGAGACTTCAGCTGCTAAAGTCCTTGCGCAGTTACATTAAAGTTTATTTTTTTCCTATCGGTGCCACACGTTACTTTATGCTTGTGTAAATTTGTGTGTCTTCGCAATAATTTGAAGTCACTGATTAGTCTCAGCTGTTGCGCAACAGCAAAATTATGCTGCTTCAGTCCAATTTAAAGTCTTCCAAACCACCCACCACCATTCCATATCGTAACAGCTGGGATTACCTGTTTGTTGCAGATTATCATGTCTATAATCTGTCCCCATTGAATGCACAACCTGTCGAACAATTACAAGCTCAAAGTTTAAAGTTAAACTACAGTGTTTATAGGAGGACCTGATCTAATACTTCCTGCCACAGCCCTCCTGTAATTTCATTCCCTCCGCCTCCTGTCCATCTCCATTTCTCCCTCTGCCTGTCTGCACTTGCTCCCATTTACCCACAATGCAACAGTCGCTGAACAGGCTCAGCTGAGCTATATAAAGGCTTAGCATGGGGGAGGGAGGGCTGCCGTCAAGCAGGAACTGTGCAGACGCACACACGCACACACACTCACGGGGATCCAGGGACAGAAGCCCCTTGCAGTGGGATCTAGAGCCGCAGCAGCGAAAGACAGGTCAGTACTGAGGACAAAGGCTCCACAGAGGAAGAGCAGACAGGAAAAGGCAGCGCCCGGGTCCAGCTTTAACTCAGGGTGTTCTGAATAGAGAGATGTCAGACAGAAAGTGGGCAGGCTGTTTGACTGGGTGGAGGGAGAATAAGAGCAGACTGGAATGGTCATCTGGTGTGACTCACTTGGGTTGGACACTCTTTCACAGAGGATATTACATTTCTCCATACTGCAAAGGGATGTGTGTCTTTGATGTCATCCACAGTTATGCCTCTGCATGAATGACACAACTTAGCTTCTATTTCTGCCATTTATTCTTTTTCCCACCTTGATTCATTTCTCCATCAACATGATGCAGACTGCTAACCTCAACTACAAGACATTTTCTCTGTTGTTGCATCTTCACACAAGCAGTCCTAGCATTTTAACAACACCCCAGCGTGTTCCTAGCTCCAGTAATGCTCATAAACTGCTGCTTAGCGAGCTGAGTGCTATTGATTGTTGTGAGTGGATGGCACACATTAACAAAAACCCTGAAATGATCTTGCTCCATCCTCTCACAAACAACACAGAATATTTCCCATTGCACTGACGTCAAAGGGTCCCCTGTTCTTTCTTAAAGGGGCAGTAACGCAATTAAATCAGAGTACCTCAGTAACTGAGAGTGCACACTGAAAGAATGCACTAATAGATCAAGTGTTGTGTTGCTTCTCAGCTTTAGTGGAAGCTACATCCCGAGCTTGTGCTTTTTGACACACTATCCCTTAACAGCTGCAGAGTCTTTTTATAGCAGGGCTGCACGTTAAAAAACAGTAATAAGACATGGGGGGGACAGACTTGACATCGGAGTAGTGGTGGTGAAACTATGTATACATTTCATCAACAGATAGGATTACTGAAATGTATTTGCTGTATGTACTGCACGTGTTATTGCATTATTTGTAAGAGCATTACGTAGAATATACAGCTCAGCGGCCGCTCCTGCTACGTGTTGTAGGTTTTGGTTATGTAACTCCATGAATGCAACTTTAGTAGACGTGTTACACATATAACTTCTCAAAGAAGGAGCAGGTGACCCAGTAGTTGTCACCATAATAGGTCAGGAAGGGATTCCCAAACCGGCTCTGTGCTGACTCCAGTACCAGCCTCCCCGTGACATTTACACAGGGCTACAGGGTCAGTAGCTAGTGACATAAAACTGTACACCGGAGAAGCGCCGACACCACCAGGACCGAGAACCACTGCAAGGAAGAACAAGTAGCGTTGTAGTACACAGCATCAATAACCCAGAACTTTACTGCAGTTTCGCTGCAGTGAAGTTTCCTAATGTCATTAAAAGACATCTATTAACTCTTGTGTCCTCAGAGTAACAGATTTGGTTCAATAGCAACCAGTCAGCCATGATCGAGTCTTTTGTTGCGTTCTAAGTTTGATCAAAGTTGAATCCAACATAATGTAGGACTTTTATTAAACATGGCGGCTCTCATAGTTAAAAAAAAAAAAAAGGCGTTTCTCCTTTTGGACGATGGATGGGAAGCAGGGGGAGTTTAGCGTCTGCTAGTCAGTAGTGTGAGGATGCTGGTGGTGCATCAGGAGTGCAGCATAGCCAGGTAATGGGGCAGGAGTGAGATGTTTGTCCTTTCTGTTGGGAAGATTTAGGAAAATGTGCTTCTGGGAAAAAACAGAAAGACTGAACATCTTGTGCAGATATAAGATACGATGTACAAGAATGAATGTGAAGAAAGTCCGTTTGAGTAACCAGAGAGTACTGAGTCAGCAGCTTCCCAGCTGGAGTTGCTGCAGGTATAGTTAGCCAGAGATTCTGATAATGAAACCTTGAGAAGGGGAGCAGGGGTCAAAAGGTCAAGAGATATTTAGACTACAGGAGCATAGTAAGTAGTCAGTAGGGTTTAGACCTGTCCAGGTTTGACTCAGGATCAGTAACTGGGAAATGAGACCTAAATATTAAAGGATGACCAGAGTTGTGAGAGGCTCTCACTGTGCATTTTCTATTTTTGTACTCATCAGTAATTATCTTTGCCTCTCATTTATCTATTTGACCTTTTTGTTGGTTCCGTTTCCACATTTCCCCATACTGAGATCTCTACTTTTCCCTATTTGATAATTCTCAATAACGGAAAAACTTTTTTTATTAATTTCTGTAATTCATTTTAACTTCTCAGCTTGCTTGACCACAGTGAATCCTGGGTGTTTGACCTAAGTGCCCTGGCAACAGCAGAACTTTTAAATGCACTCTGTGGACAGCGAGTAACTTGAGCCAACATATTAACATGCCAGCACGAATGCTTCTTCCTCACTCTTCCTCATTCCCGTCTCCGTACGTAAGCTGTAAGTGACGTGTAAACAGGAAACCATGGAGCCTCCAGATATGTTTGAGTAGAAACCATAAAAGAACTGATAGGGGCTCCTGTGCCAGTCAAAATGTTAAGCACAAGAATTGTCGTGCCGCTTTCTTTTGACTCGTGGAGACTCAAAATACAACGCTAAAAATAGGGGCTTGTGCCAGCTGTACCAGGTCACGAGCTCTTATTGTTTAAAAAAATGTATTAAAATATATGTTAATTATGGATGTTTCTAGTTTGTAGGTGATAAATAACATTTAGATGAATTTAATTTGAATGGGGCTGCGATTTATTGTATTAATTACAATACATTTGGAAATTAAGAGCTACTTTGCATGCTTGCTCAAAGAAATGTATATTAGATTCCTTGTCTTGGCAGATTACTGTTGTACTGTAGCTTAGTTTTCAGTTTTGAGTTATGTAAATAAAAATTGTTTCAAATGTAGCCACACAGATTTCCTGGACAGATAAGTTACAGCACTTCAATAAAAACTTGTGAGGGAATTCAAAACAAATATCAGTCATTGTTTGGATTATCTTGGATCTTCGGTTGAATCGCAGCACGTCCTGCAAGTGTCAGTCGCCCTCTCCGAGTGTGCGACATTAACCAATGTCGTGCCACTCGCTTGTTATCCACACTTCACACAAGGTCAGGTCACCGTGTAACAATGGCCCGCTTGTTCGAAATTATTTGAGACTTTCAAACATTGTCAAATATGTGGTTGAAGGGACATTTATGTACTTTTCTGTGTCCTTTTTTTTGTCTTTTAGTGGACACAAAACAGTCGACTAGCTCATCACAATGGCAGGTGAGTAGAGCCTGTGTTTTAGTGAGATTGTAAAATCATGAGAAAGCAGGTAAATGTTTTGTGTGTTATGACTATTCATTCTAGAATATTCTAATTTTGTAGTTTTTAGCATTTACCTTGAGCAGTAAAATAAAGGCAGGAGCTGATATGTTTATTTTCTGAGGCTCTACTGCCACCCTTTGGTGATTTTTGAGAATACAGGACTGAACTTTAATCGGAGAGGTACTGCCGTAATCTGCTATTATTGAGCAACATTATAAACACTTCTGACATGACATTTTACACACAAACCCTACGATATAGTGGCACACTTCACAGTAAATATACATCGAATATATAGTTTAGAATATTTTGTCAAAACCTAGTGTAATGTTTGAGTTCTTATCAACTCAGTATTTTACGTGTGGCAACACATAATTATGATCACTTCGGTTTCTTCAGCGGTTTCATTTGAACCATTGTAACTGGCTCCTGAACAGTTGGGTGACAACTGTTGCCATAGCAACGCAGTCGGCGGCGCAATAGGACAAACTGACACAATAGCAGGCACAGTCAAAACAGTGTCGTGAAGCAGGCGACACAAATACAAGTAGCATGGATTCCACCCTTTCCTCTACATCCTCTTCTCAAGATGGTTCGTTATTCAAATGTGTTTCGAAGTGACTGAACTTGCGTGGACTCTAACTTTCTCTCTTCCTCCAGACAAAATTAAAGATGCTAAAATCATCTTCGTTGTTGGTGAGTATGTTGGCTCTCAGGATTCAGCAGCAGCTACGAGTTTGCTACATGCTAAACTGTTGAGTTCTGTCTTTATGTCTCAGGTGGACCTGGTTCTGGAAAGGGCACCCAGTGCGAGAAGGTCGTTGCCAAGTACGGCTACACCCACTTGTCTTCTGGGGATCTGCTGCGTGCTGAGGTGGCCTCTGGCTCTGAGAGGGGCAAACAGCTCCAGGCTATCATGCAAAAGGGAGAGCTTGTGCCTCTGGTAACTGACATGACTGTTTTAATCTTTTCTAAATTGTACTCATAAATATAATAACAATAATAATTATCATCATCATCATCATAATAATAAGCTGTCTTATCCGAAGGCTGATCCTATGTTTTCTACTTTCAGGACACAGTCTTAGACATGATTAAGGACGCCATGATTGCCAAGGCTGACGTGTCCAAGGGCTTCCTTATTGATGGCTACCCCCGTGAGGTGAAGCAGGGCGAAGAGTTTGAGAAGAAGGTAGAGTCGGAGTTTAGCTCAAAAAATAAAACCTGCGACAATAAAAAAAAAAGAAAACTTAAATAAAAAAAAAACCGTCCGCCCCCCAGATCGGCAAACCCTGCCTGCTGCTGTACGTTGATGCCAGAGCAGAAACCATGGTCCAGAGGCTTCTGAAGCGTGGCGAGACCAGCGGCCGTTCCGATGACAACGAGGAGACCATCAAGAAACGCCTGGACTTGTACTACAAAGCCACAGAGCCAGTTATTGCCTTCTACGAGAGCCGTGGCATTGTCAGGAAGGTGGGTAGAGAACGTCTGCCATGCTCCGCTGACGCGAGGCCGTGTGTCGTGTGTATATTCTTACATACGGTGTCGTGCTTCTTTGCCTAGGTTGACTCTGAATTGCCGGTGGATGAAGTCTTCAGCCAAGTCTCCAAGGCTATTGATGCACTGTAGTAAAACAACTTAACTAGATTTGTCTGGTTGTTGTTGTTTTCTTTTAAATATTTCCTCAATGTTCATACGGACGAAACATGAACAATACCAGAAATTATATCCCTTTTCATTCGTCTTGGATTACGGATCCAAGATGTTTTATCTCTACTTCTCTTCCAGGAAAAAGTATCTGCACTTCTAGCAGCACCTGGAAATCCATTTATTTATAAGTTGTATGTCCATTATCTGCTGAACATATGTGGATGTGTCCAAGTGACGATTCTAAAGGAACTATGAGTGTAATATTTCACATCAGCCATCTTGTAACCTTCAATGCACACAGCCAAGCCTGCACTTTACGCCATTTCAACCTGCCACTGTGGCTTCACTGATGTGACTCGATGCAGGCGACTTCTCAACCACCACGGACGACTTTTCATCGATTTATAAATATGTTTAAAGCAAAGAGACGTTCTAGTTTTTTCATAAAGTTATATACATAACATGGATCTCAATAAAGTGCCACAACAAACTAAGAGTATCACTTGTCTCCCTGTCACAGTGACCTTTTTCTGTTCATCTTCGGAGATGTTTGTGCCAAATTCTACTGGGATATTGTGTTTTATGTGTGGTGACAGCCATCTTGACCTTTGACCAGCGGAATATTTCCAGCTATACTTGAGCTCCAGTTCATGTTTGTGCCAAATTTGAAGAAATCCCTTCAAGGCATTTCTGAGATATCACATCAACATGAAAAGAATGGGACAGATGGACTTCCCGAAAACATAAAGCCTCAGGCCCACAGGGCTGTTAGCAGCACGGAGGAATGATAGTTTAGAAAAACAGAAGAAAATGAGAAAAAATGTTAAAACATTTGAGAGCTGTTTATACATGGATGAGAAAAGATGCACTTTACAGTCATATAGATTCATATTAGAGCTATTTAATCATGTGCAGACTGGAATTGTAAATAATTATGGACACACGCACACACACACACACACACACACACACACACACACACACACACACACACACACAAACCTCTTCTGTTCCAAAAACACGGTCAAGGTGCTGGAGTGTGCAGACACAACAGGATGCAGGACATGCTGCTACATCCACAGCTCACTGCTGTTATTATAACCTTTCCTTTGAGCTCCTGATGATCAACAGGTCTCTCTTTACCTCACACCTTCCTCACACACACACACACATACAAACACACACTTCCAGCTGGCGAAGCAAACACTGCAACAGGTATCCGGATTAGCCTCCAAGGAGATGTGTGCTCATGACTCGGCGCTGCAGGGATGAGGAAGAGGAAAAGAGCTTCTGAAGGGGGGACAGGATGTGCCCATTGGAAAGTCAATCAAGAAAAGGCGTCCGTAAGCACTTTCATAAAGTCATCGAGGATGCTGCATGAATGCTAGGAATGCGTCTCTTACTTCATAAAAGCTACCAAACAATAGGGAAGAGTGGACGAAGCAGTGCAATTCATCACGTCCAACAGTACAGAGAGCGAGCAAGAGACACGTCTGTGAATGTGAGGGGAAGAAGACTCGAGGAACGCACAGGTCACTGGGCTGACGCATACAGTCAAAGTTTAAAACCAAGAAAAGGAATTTATTCTCAGAGACCATTTATGGAAATGCAAATATAAATCGCTTCAGCATCTATAAGACAATTCCCACCCACTCTGTGTAGAGTCTAATTACTGCCCCCTTGTGGAGGCATTGAAGATAAAAGTGTGGCAGCAGAAGGAGCTGAACAGCTGACATCACAGCTACCTGCATGTTTAGCAAATCAAAATTAAGCAGAATTGCAAAGACTGTATGATCAAGGAGCAGCAAGATATATTCGTTTTTGCATCTGTGACATGATGAGAGCAGGAGTTAAGTGATACGACCCACGTGGAGAAATTCATTCATCACTTGTAGGTTGGTGTCAACATAATCAATTATTTTCCACTTACCAGTCCTGAAATTTTTTCTCAATGATCGCAGAGATGAAAATAGCAAATTTGCAAATGTAACCAGCTCTTGAATTGCTGTCACTCTGGCAAATAAGATGAACCCAAAACTGTTGTATGCACTTAGAACAGCTGTAGACTCTGACATTATCACGAGGAGTGTAATCTGCAATTAGGGATGAATATCACACGCCAAATTTACCTACTTGGAAAGAAGGAGGGTCATTTTTCAGAGCAGCAAGATATAGAAAATGAATCAGATGAAGCACAGCCTGAAAAATACTGAATATTTGTTCAGTATTTGATAGTTTGTATTTATATGTTGCTGTAGCAAGATTACACAAATCGTCATTTAGCGTGCACAAGAATTATAGTGGCTTCCAATTCATCTCAGGGGGAGATGGAGACATTTTTAGCTTTATGTAGGAAGAGTTTGATGGGGAAATATTCCCATTTTAGCACTTCTTAGAGAGCCATTTGCAGATTTTTGGCTCTGATGAAGGTCTCGCTTAACAACGGAGTGTAATACTGAGTTTAGCAACTGCGAAAATGGTGAGAAAACATAACAAACACCTGGCAAACCAGGGAAATGGAAGATTTTGTTTGGGAAAGATCAGGCAAGTAAGTTTAATGTGACTGGACAAAGTAGAATTTGTGGAGAAACATAGGAAATACACTTGCACCAGGCACAAAAAGTTTTTAATTTAGGTCACATTCATTTGCGCAAGTGATTGGGATTTTAAAGAAAATTCTTTGCAAGTTTGTCAGTCTGTTTTATTTTCATTTTCATTTCAAATATTGATTTATATGGGTAGCTACAGGTAACTACATATCTCTAGCCAAAGTGAACTCAACCAAGAAAAAAAATGCATTTTTTTCGATGTGTAAAATGCATCTGACTCAAAACTTCATTAATTTTTTCTCGGCCCAGGCTACAGCCCTCCAGCAAGTTTGGTGGAATTCAACTTCATAGTTTTTGCACAATCCTCTTAATAGAGAGACGAACTCCACCAAAAACCTCCAAGGCCAAAGCAGAGGTAATAACAATGCAGTTTGTCCCGTTACTGTATTCTGACTGCAGAAATGTAGCGGATTCCCAGGGGGCAACCGTGTAGTGCATTTGTTGTAGGTGAACATTTGGTTGTGGGACTTTCCGAAATGGAAACTTTCCCATTTTCCAGCTGCCTGAATGCACAGTAGCCTAGTTGGAGGTTAGAGGGTCATGGAGCAGTACTGTGTAAAATAAAGACAACATTGCCTATATTCTGAGGAGAAAAAATATATATGTGTGAAGAGTCAAACTGAAACTTTTTCTTCCTTTCTCTGGATGATGATGTGCCCCCCCCCCCTTCCCCCCCAAGAAGAAATAATTCTGAGCCTGTGTGACTCAGATCTGCTGAGAAGTGTTCCGTAATCTTCCTTGAATCATGACTTATTCTTTCACAGTATTTTGTAAAAACGGGCTGGGTAGTTTGTGGGCACAATGAGACAGAAAATCAGTACCAAAAAAACAAAAACCTTCGCAACTTTGCAAACGGGCTGTTTCTATATGAGGATCCTGTCAATTAGCCACTTTATGGGACGTATGTATATGTCTGCATGCCTACTCACATATTACCGGAGCTATGCCAGCCGTCAGATCCCCCCTTGGAGGACGATAAGGAAATGAGTAAGCTGGCTCATATACTTTGCTCTCTCCCTCTCTCTCCTCTGCTTCAGACCGTGGTGGGCTGGCTGACTGGCTGGCTGGCACCACAGAGACCCAGCGGCACCGTGCGGGAACCAACGTCAACCTATGATGAAAGACGATGGCCGATTGTTTCCTGTTATTGAAACACTAGTGGGTGTGGGGCGTTGGGGGTATAGGCTCAAATAAAAAAGGAAAGCCATTGAAAGAGAGTGCTACTGTAGAAGTGGCCAGCCACAAATGTGATGGAGTAGCCGAAATGACTGCCAACACTGTATAGCTCAGCTACTAAACACAAGTCACATCAGCTATATAAAGGATTGAAAGCAACACAGAGTAAAATGAGCTCCCTTTTAAATTATCTGACAGTGTCCATCTAAACAGAACATCATTGTAAAGGCTGAATTTATGGCAGAGAAGTATTGGATCTTGTTCAAGTGGAGCTAATAAAGTGGCTGTGGCTCAGGATTTGGAGACTGATTCATCCATACAAGTGCCTCTATGCTTTTACCCCTTCTGGCTGATTAAACCTCCTCCCAGACATGTGTGTGCACGAGCAGGTTGAGTTTCACAGGTGTACTTCATGAAGAGCAAGAGCCAGAAACATAATCGGAGGAACCTTTGATGGCAAAAATTCTGCAATGTGTTATGAAATGTAGGCTAAGTGCGCTAGCTCTTTGCAGGAAGCTAAAGAGTTAGCACAATTCTCAGCATTAATATTGATAATATTTTATGGAGAGGTCAGGCATGAGAAAAAAAAAACTGGGGAGGAAAAATTTTAGCCTAAAATTTTTGCTGAAACTTGAGTCAAAATGCTGAAAACTCAGCCCAAAAATAGCCTCCACCCAATAGCTAGCAACTCCTGGATAGCCCTCTGCTAATTTGAATATGGATGAATAGCTCAATTATCCAGCTGCTCCAGGCTTTCAAAATGTTGACAAAACCAAAAGGATTGAATTTTGCTTGCGCTGGATGTGAGACGCTGAAGACAATATCCATCCACTGTTCAACAGCAACAACAATGGAGTCTGCCAAAAATGATACAGAACAAGAGCACGACATGCTGAAATTAGGCTGCCTTTATCGTAATAGACAATTATCTGCAATTAACTTCAGTTGGTGGAAAATCTGGCTGATTTGAATGCAGTAGAAATTATGGGTGTGTGTTCAAAAGAGAAAATAGTTCTTGTCATATTTGACCCTCCAGAATGAAGCTCGCTGGTTTGAATTTGTCCTCCTGCCTTTCAGTTCACACAATGCCAGCGACGCTAACTGTGACATCACTGCACATACCTGTCTTGGTATTACTGGGAAATTTAATGAAGCCTATGTTAGTGTCTAGAAGAAATAACAGCTTTTCCTAGCATGACGTGTCAAAATGTCTACTTTTAACAGCCTGTTGACATGTATTTCTGCTGTCGCTGTCAAACTTACACTTTAATTTATAACAACTCTGTCACTCTCATGTTCACCCAATTAGGCCCGACTACTTCCTCAACTTAGACACTTATGAATAATTTTTATTTAACACCATCCATCCCCGATACCGTAGAGTCGCACAGCTGCAGCAGCTTTAGTCATTTAAAAACCTTAACTGCTGCATTGTTAGATTTTAGTAGAAAGTGTTTTTTGACTTTCATTTCAGAGACGTGTTGGCATCAGCAAAACCACATAATTACCTGTGTTTCTCTGCCCGACATAAACTTGCTGAACTTAAATATTAAAAAGAATGAGCGTACGTTGAAAGAACAAGGGAGATGGTGAGAGTCATTGTTATAGACCTTGGTATGGTTATCAGACTGAAGAAGGAGACAAAGAATTAACTTCTCTTAGAGGGACTTTATGTTTGACACACCACCCTTAGCGTGTAAGAAAAACTAAACTGGAGCAAAGAGCAGACACGGCGTCCTTTATGGAGCAAATGAACATCCTCGGAGTCGTCATCCTCCCATCACAACAGCTCTTCACAAAATATTGACAGAGCACAGAGAAAATAGTCTCTTCAGGAAATCTACGGGGTCTAGGATAATTGCAATGCTGCTGCAGAAAACATGAACATCCTTTGTTTTATCTGTAACTCTATAAACTGGTAAGTGAGTGTACAGCCAAAGGGTGTAGGTTAGCATAGCAAGACAGAAGCTAGTGGAAAGTGGGGCAAAAAGTTAGTCTGGTTATGAATAAAAAAACCAAGTACCACAAGAGAAGCTCACATATTCTTGCTTGATATAGGCTATTTAATTAGCTTGAGCTAAATAAAAACCTGGTTACAACCAGGTCTATAGAATCACTCTGGCCCCTACACTGTATACCGCCACCAAGCTAACCCCCGGCTGGCTGGCATCATTTTAAATGTCGGCTAAGTGGGCTAGTTCTCAGCAAGAGATAGAATAATCCTCTACTTTGATACTGACAAAATATTTCAGTAAAAGCCAGGTATGACAGTAAATTTGTTTTGTTGAAAATTAAGTCAAGAGTGCTTAAAATTCAGTCAAAATAGCCTACCATTTTGAGGGCAAAATATCCAAATGTGGATACTTGCGCCAACTGAACCGGCTACTTCTGTTTAGCCCTCTGCTATTATAAATATTGTTAGCCTCATAGCATAGTTGCCAAAGTCATATTTTAAGGTTTTTGGGAAAAAAAGATGAAGAAAAAACTCATTTTTAGGTAATTTGGTTTGGCAGATATCTCATTTTGGCCAAAATATAACTTAGGCAATTATGCTATGAGGCTAACAATATGGATAAATGTGTATTTCAAAAAGGTACCAGACCAAATGGATCAAGTTTTGCTTCCAAAATGAGTAATTTTGTGGGGTTTTACAGCCTCAACATTTACAGTGGAGTGGGCCATGGTGAAGTCAACGCTGTAAGACTGATAGCTTGTAATAACTCTCACTGCCAGAAGATGGAGACAAATTCTCTGCCCTACAGCTTTAATGTTATTGTCTAAACATTGATTTTATTCTCAAAATGGTACTACAACTTAACTCTCAAAATTTTCCTTTTAATTCTCAACCCACATGTATGAAATTAAAACAGTGCCGTGTGTGTTGTATTTAAAAATATAAAACTTGTACATTCAAGAAATTCCTCGTTTTTTTTTTTTGTCTTATCCCTGGCTTTGCAGTGCATTTGTAACACCTGGAATAATCACATAAAATACAGTTTTATAGCTCAAGAAACATCTTGTGTGTTTCATAAAACAAAAGCCCCTTGAGGACGGCCAGTGTTGACAATTGAAAAAAAAAATATTTTAGTAGATTCTAGAACGTATTTTGAGGGCCTGAAAGCTGTGCGTTGACAGGATAACAAATTAGCCGTGTGCAGCACCTACTCTGGAGGGGAAGAGGCGGGTGGGAGGGGTACCACCGGGGCAAATCTGCACCGCCCAGCCTTGCAGCGGCAGGAGCGCAGAAAGTTTGGAAAGTTCTGAACATCGTGACGTCGCCGAACACGACCGCATCCTCGCTGATGGATTAACATTTTAAAACCCCAGATAACAACTCAAGAAGCCCAACCCACGTCAACAGTGAGTTTTATACTTCGTATTAACTTTGTTTTCACTTTGTCGTGAGTTCCTTCGGGGTCTATTTGATTGCATTTATAGCGGCTTCCTTAATCCTCGACCGGTCCAAGTTATGTCAGTGCTGGTTCACATAAAATAAAACCGTTAAATAACTACTTAAAAAGTCTAGAAGTTATCAGCTCTTGAATAGTTTTAAATGATGATTTAGTTAATGCAATTTACATACATATATATATATATATATATATATATATATATATATATATATATATATATATATATATATATAAAATAATCCCCCTTCAGTATGTTGGTTTAAAAAGAGAAATAACTTGACTTTTTTTTGGGTGTGTTTTCTTTTGGAGTGGCATAAACAGTTTACTCAGACTCTTCCTTTCCTTCTATATGACTCGTATAACAAGAGCAGTCTCCATCTTATCTGATCTCGGCATTGTGATATTATTTAAAGAAAGTCGTGCCGTAGTGCTTCCTGAAAGAGCCGGTGACCAGCAGATAACCCTGGAGTTCAGACCCTTATTGTACCTCAGGAAGACCAAGAGGAATATTGCGTGATTTTTCCCATCCTTTCTTCCTACTGGAGGAATTTAAGATATTTCAGTCATATTGTCAGTATTGGTGAAGTGAAGGATATTGTTAATTGCACTTCAATGGACCCAGTGAGTAGATATTCAGGACAGGAGCAGATGATTTAACAGTCTGTGGTCTGTTCTTGTTATTCTTATGCTGATCCAGTGTGAAACTGACATGGGTGAGATTTCAAATTGGTCATGTGCTTATCACAGCCTCCCCCCCCCCCCTCATCTCCTCTTCCTGCTTTCTCTTTTCCAGACCTTTCAACTTATTTAAGACAGGAATTATCTGCCTTTGTGCAGCCACAGCTACTGCAGCTCAGCCATTAGAGGAGGAGGACACGTTAACACCCCGCTATCCCCCGGACTCACCTTCAGCCAGCACCTGGAACCTCAACTTAAGCTCCAATGGAGTGGTTCGCCCTGCTTCTGTGCATCACTGTTGGTGAGTGACTGGGAAGTGACACTGCATTTTCTGATGATTTGGGAGTTTGTTTTTTTTGCTGATGTCTGTTGCTGATTTGACCAATATTATCATCTGTTTTGCAAACAAGTTCATGAGATATTCATAATTTACACATACTGGGGGGGGGGGGGGGGGGGGGAGGAACCCCAATGAATTTGAAAGTTTTTCTTTATTTCAAAACCATCTCAATTAAAAACCCATTAATCATATTTTTAATACATAAGACTTGAGCAAAATTCGGACTGATGCCTTAAAATCAAATTCTCACTGAGCAGAGAGAGAAAAAAAGGGAAAACAGCCTTCTCGTGTCAAACTGTTCACATCCATCATTCCACACCGTGAAGCTCAAACGAGAAGAGAAACACATTTTTGACTGCAGGGGGACTTAAAACTCGAGTTTGTTCATTTTTATCCTGAGGTCATTTCATTTCTAAAACATATTTCAGTGGTGTTTTTCCTCACACGTAAAATTACAAGTCTACCATGAGCCTCTCTAGAGGGGGCAGGTTCCAAATAGTTGTTTTGCCTTGAATAAAAATGAAGTACAGTGGTTCAGTTGTTTAAATTCCTTTCTCAACTCAAAAATACACTGTTTAATTGGAGTTAGGAGATGAATAAAATGGAGCCAGAGCTTCTTCTATGGAACTCCAGATAGTATTCAGACTGCTAAGTCACCTTGAGAAAAAAAAAATATGGAAAGTTTTTTTTTTTTTGAAGGTTTCGCAATCACAAGTCTTTCTTTATCAACAGTCATGGCACAAGAAGCAGAGGAAACATGCATAGATTATACCTGATCCTCCTCTGCTGGCCCTGGCTAACACGTCCTCCATCGGCTGCCCGTGGTTGCCTGTATCGAACTGTAAATCCCTCCGAGGTGGTAGAGGGGAGCAGAAGCCCTCCCTGTGCCCTCGGGCTATAATCTAGCCTCGCACTCTAACCTGCACTCCGCTTTGCTGCTTCGAGATATTTGGGTCTCACTTGCCTGCAGCAATCCGGCATTAGGGGTGGCCACAACGCCACATGGTTGTCAATTAAAAACAAAAAAACAAAAAAACAAAACACCAGTGCTGAATTATATATTATTTGACTTTTATTTCAGTTTTTTTCACGTCAACGTTAATACATTTTCAAGTTAACTGATCTTGACGTTGATTTGTGAAATATATAGGTATTTCTTTTAGGTCGAGGACATAGTTTTGTATTCTTTAGATGTACTACGTTTGAAAATTGTGCTTTTTTTAAAGTATTGAATCGACGGATATCTGATATTTATTGTTTTTATTCGTCAGTACATTACATGAAAGTCAAATTTGTAACATGTTAACTGCACGTCATCGGTACCAGCAGATATGGGTCTTGTTTGTAACATATCGGTATCAGCAGGTTTCCCTTGTTCGTCTCTCTGTTTTTGCTCATCATCCGTCGTTTATTGAAAAAGCACGAGGAAATCATGTTAACATGCGTTTTTCAGTATGTGCAAAATCTAAAAATCTCATACGCTTGTTTTTATGCAGACGATATCACCGTCAGTGTATATCGGCCACATCAGCTGTAAAATATCAGCCTATCGGATATTGGCCCAAAAAAACAAAAGCTATCGTGCGAGTTTCCATCTTGTTACCAAAGCCATTAGCTTTAGCAGATGCCGTCAAGTAACGCAGCTTTAACATTTCGGATTATCGTAATACACACATATTCACGTGTGTTCATCACACCCGAAGATGAAATAAACAGTTAAGTGCCAGATGACCTTTTCCAGGACTCCGGGTCCGTAAACATAAATCCAGAAATAAACAGGCCTTTTAAATGACCTGGCAAACACTTATCACTGTGTAACACTGTGCCAGAAAAACAAGTCTTTTCATTGAATCTGGCTTCAGTACTGACCTACTGTAAGACAAATCACAATGTTGCCACAAGTGCTCAACACCCTCGCAGCAGGGTGTGCTGGTGGCACAGATACAGAGCGAGGTTTTTTTGGGGCCAACTGGCAAAGCTGCAGGGTTGGCCTGATGTGGCTTCCTGAGATGAGTCCCACTGTCTGCTGGTGAAGTCTTAAAGGAACGCTTTAGCTCAGACTTAATTGCCTCTGTGACACATAGTCACATCGGTTTTCCTTTCTGTAAAGAGGTTCCAAAGAGTTCCTTTTTGCCCTTTCTTCTTACTTTTGTATCGGCTCCAGCAGCTGCAGGAGCGAACCCAGAGGGAGCTGTAACGCAGCTCTGGAGCAGCGGGGTACTCTGAATGTTGAAGCATTCAGCAAACGTTTGAGTGACACATGCTTCTCCTATCAAAGGCCGACTTGATATAACTTCGCTACTTTATTATCCGGTATTGTCATATTTATTTCTCATTTTCTCCTGGGCTGCTGATGTTGATCAAATTAAACACAAAAATCAGGCCTGACACACTAAAGCCAACAGAAAATCAAATTTACAGAGAATAGCTGTGGAAAATAAAACTTTGCCTATATATTCAGGAATTGAAGTTTAATAGCTTCCTTGTGCAAGTCACTTTGGGAGCAGACACAATGTGAAAGTATCTCAAAGAAGAAGTAAACACAGAAAAGTAGATTAAATCGCCTGCAGCCAGTCAGAAACAAATCCCACGACACTATTGTCCAGTTGCAGGTGATGTTATTTTACTTGAGCTCGGTTATTCTTGAGTTTATTTAACTTGGCTGACTCCCCTTCAGCTCCTTGGTGATTAACTTATTAAGTCATTTTCACAGTTTTGATAATAATAGACTTACCCCAGGAGCCCGCCCCCCCCCCCCCCCCCAAATGCTGGATCCTAGAAGATCTGAGGACCCGATAGTGGTCCAGTTCACCCTTGCCAAGTGTTGGGGTGGTCCACGGACCAATTATGGGCCTCGTCAGAAAAGTTTTGCTCTTAAAAACATAAGAATTGTTTTCCACCCCCAATGTAATCTTGCAGGCTGTTTATCGGTGCCTGTTAGAGCTCCAGGCTCATCTAGCGTGTCCCTCTAGTATCGTCAGAATCTTTGCCGAAAAGATGTCAGGACAAAGGCAAAGACAAAACTGAGGGTTAAAAAAAAAATGTCATATTTCCATCTCGTGTGGTGCTCTTTCCATGTTCTCTGCCTTGACAGTGTAGGAGTAAAAAAAATGATGATGATGATGATAGTTGACCTTCATGTCTGTGTGTCTTCTGAAA
The DNA here is from genome assembly GCF_037954235.1 of Aulostomus chinensis. Classification (NCBI taxonomy): domain Eukaryota; kingdom Metazoa; phylum Chordata; class Actinopteri; order Syngnathiformes; family Aulostomidae; genus Aulostomus; species Aulostomus chinensis. The sequence goes on from NC_141338.1 coordinate 8,510,295, forward strand.
TCGGGTTTGATGATGTGAGTTTCCGCGAGGTCTCAAAAATGTGTGTGTTCCTGCATTTTAGCTGAAATATCTGGTGTGAAGAGAGTTCCTGTGAGTGGGGAGATCCAGGCAGGTTGTCTGATTACACCATTACTGAACAAATATGGCAGCCATCAGCAGGTACATCAAACCTGCTGCAGCCTTCATTCACTCGCTGCTCCTTTGACTTTATGGCGACACGTTGGAACATTTTGAAACCACACTATTGCTGCCGCGGTCTCCAGCTTCCGTTCACTTCTCCCTGGACACGGTCTCACCTTCGTCCCCCTACGGACCTGCCATCAAACCCCACGTCACTGTATCCGAACCTGTGATTGGTTAGTGCGGTACAGAGGACTGCCTGACCTAGCAGGCAGGCTTCGCCTCATTTATATATATATTTGATAATCAGTCAGGCCTGTTGCAGCTTGACCATAATCTCTTGATAAAACATCGCTGGTCTCCGTTTCATTACGTTGCCTCTTTTTCCGGGTTAATTTTGTTTAAAATGTTGCTGTTTGTTTTAAAGCCTCTACCATGGTCCAGCCTATGGGTTTATCTCTGTGCGCCTGTGGTGCCACAGTTGGTCTAAATCCCGTCGGTTGTTTAACCGGGGGGGGGGGGGGGGGGGGGTATTTGTGCCAAGATCATGCAAGCGATGATGGCCTTGCAGTAGTGGAATTTGTTTTTCCTCCACATCAGGTCAGCCAAGTCACCCTTTCTTAACAAAGCATGCCTGAGTCTTGCCTTATTGTGTTTTACCATTCATGATACTCTTTATTATTCCAGTTTCTTGTGCATCCCTTTCTATTAAAATGTTCTTAAATTTGGACCTGTACGGTCTACATATATTTTTACATCTGTCAAGTAAAAGGTATATTTCTTCTATGAAGAGGACAAACTTGAGACAGATCATCTGAAATAATGCAAACCCCCACCCAGTCTTTCTGTCATAAATCTCCAATAAGTAAGATAACCCGAATGACATCAGGGATTTTGAGAGGCTTTTAAAAATTCCACATTTTAACATACAGATATTTTTCCTAGATAGCATCACCTGGCCTCTCAGCCTTTGAGAGACTTACAGAGTTTGTCTCCAAAGCTCAAGAGGAGAATATTTTTCATATTTTTAACCTCAAATACCAAATCTGCTGCTACTTCAACTTAGTTTTGTATTGGTAACATAAACATTTATGAATGCATCTGACTGAAAGTCTTTGTTTTTAGCGATTTTATCCACTGTGTGCGTCGGCATTTCCTGGCAGGAAAATAAATTTGAATATGCGCCCTGCTGCAGCAACTTTCCCAGTGGGAGTTGGGCATCATGATGTTAACTGGCAGACCTCCTGCTGCATTTTCTGCCTACCCCAGAGTCTCCCTCCACGCGCTGTAGGAAAAGTACAAAAGTGATTAGTGAGCTGCTGGAGAAGTAGGGAGGGAAGCTTGAAAATGGATCTGAAGGGGGGGAAAGAGAGCGAGCCAGACGGACAGACAAACAGAGATAACAGATTTCATAAAGACTGATTCATGGAGACAGTGAGGAAGTAGGGGGTCAAACTTATGTGACTGTCAAAGAGCAGATAACTGGTTCAGAAGGATGATGCAGGGAAAGATAGCTAAATAGGGGATTAGGCAGAGATAGGGAAAGGGACCAGACAAGAACAAAGAACAGAGGAGATGCAAAAGTATGATAATTAAGAATTTGTGGAAATATAAAACTATGAATAATTAGGAAAATTAAAGAACAGCCCCAGAAAGGAGAAACCCGCTCACCGACAGAAACGAGGTGTCAGGGATTTAAAAAAGAAAATAGAAAAGAAATGACAAAGCTTTCTCGGGAGGGACACTGTAGTAAAATCAGCCCAGGGGGGAAAAAAAACGTCATGTTAAAAATGGCGTTGAGAGTCAAAACAGTCCACTTCCCCTGTTTTACTGTAGTCAGCCAACTCTGGCTGCAGTCAGACTGGGTGGCAGGGAGACGCGACCACTTGTCGCTGCCTCAGACCGATTTCAATCTCCCTCAGTGTTATGCCCCTCCCAAAAACAATCCATTTTTGCCTGTCTTGCTTTTCCTCTGTTTGAACACAGGATTCAGAGAACACACTAATACTATGTTCCTTTCTTATGTTTGTTCCCACATCATTTCATTAGCGAACTGCTTGTATCAAGATAACACATGTAGGAACCAAAAGCGAAAAAAAAAGAGTCTTCCTGTAAACACATTTGAAGCCTCCAAGTGATCCTGTTCTATTTAAATTCTGTTGTACATGCAGCAAAAAAAACCCTTGTCTCACTTACGTTACGTAACTCCAGCACTGCTTTAATTTTTTTTATCTCCAACACAGACAATGAGCATGACACTAAAGAAGTCCTGAAGACCGTCAGTGTGTGACTACAAGGTCTGTTCCCGACGCGTTTCATTATGTTGCCGCGGGAACGCTGAATGGCTCATTAGTACTGCTTGAGATAAACGCCTCGTCAGCATGGCGACCACTTGTGCCCATGTCAACACGCCTGCCGTCTGCGCAGATAAGGCATGGCATTTGCTCTCTTATCTCCAGGTCAGTCTGACCGTGGTTAAGCACGGGGTCTGCACAAGCAAAAGATACGTACCTGTGTATCTAGATGGGCATCAGAGGGAACTCTCATGGTGCTGACGTAACCACGGTGAGACACCTAGAGGCAGGGACGGGTAGTGTTCCCAGATGAACCAAACGAACATTAAATTACGTTATAAGTCTTTGGTTTTGTTTTTTCAACTCCTTGGCAAGCAAGGTTTTATAACTTAAGAATATTAACCCGTTTACCTCACTGTGGTTTTACTTTCAGCTTGATTTCCATATGATGTCAATACGAGGGCCTGGAATATCGATCCAGTGTCCTGAAATAAAGTATTGTGATATGTTGCTGGATTTATTTTATGACAAATAAAACAATAAACCACAATGTGGAGGCTTTGCAACTTTTGAAGAAATTTGTTCGGTACCATGAAATCATCAAAGTCGATGTCTAGTTACTCGACGGTGCTCTAAGGAAGAGTTCAGGAATCGGGTGAGGTGGGCGCTCGGATTTCTGGCTAAACGAGAGATTATTTCACATCGTACATCTTAATTTCACTGAAACTTTAATCACCAGGGACATAAATTAATAAGGATACTGTTATGCAGGGCAGAGTCAGCTCTTTAATTTTCTTTGACACATTAATCATGAACAAAATTTTCTCAGCTAAATTGTGCTGAAAAGCTCCATGTGATGATTTTCACAAAGATCCTTTTCCTTTGATCCTTTCTCCCTCACGCCTAAAGGATATTCCAACACCATCATTTGCGCTAGTAATATTTACCCCAAATAGCATTTCAGAGAAAGTTAATGCAGTGTATTTGTACTGCTTCTATGCAGTAACATGTTGTGTTTTCTGTACGTAGCTGATGGAGTTGTTGGTGCTGTGTAATGTGCAGCTGAGTGTTAAATAAAGGCTCTGGATTCAAGTCCTGGGTGGGTAGTTTTCCTGTTGATTCAGGTGGCACACCGGTCAATCTGTATTTACAAAGCTGAAATCTCTCACTGATGTATGTGCAAGTTTGTGTGTGTGTGTGTGTGTGTGTGTGTGTGTGTGTGTGTGTGTGTGTGTGTGTGTGTGTGTGTGTGTGTGCGCCCACGCGTGCGTGTATGTGTTGAAATGCGAGTGCCCTCATTGGATTTGGACACTGAAGTTTTCATTTGCTCGTATTTCTCTGACGTGTCAGGAAGCAGAATGTGACTCAGAGGGGAAGAAAAAAAACCTTGAGACGTCTGACGGATTATTTTAATCTGCGCATACACTGTATCTACAACAAATCCAAACAGCCAAACTTAGGGGATACTTCATAATCTTTTCACGGATGCCGACGGGAATTAAGTTACTGTAAATTTGTCATACAACTCCTCCTGGATGAGACACTTCACACAGTTTAACAGTAAAGATGTAGGCGCACACTTTAAGACATCTCACAGATCTATTTTAGATTATGTTTGCTCAAATCCTACATGTACTTAAAGAGGCCCAGCCAGTTTTTCTGAGTCACATGAATCATAGTTTTCAGAGGCGATTTTTCATGATCGCACGTTCTCGTTTGTTTATGAAAAACAAACTCTGGAAGTCATAATTTATGTGTGTGCTAAACTAAACTAAAACTAATGACGTGCAACACAGTTTAATTAAACAGAAAGAAAAAGAAAATCCGACATCATGCACGTGTAAATATTAACCAAAATACTCATATACACTCAAAAAAATTACCATAAAAAGTATTTTTCAGAAACCTGGCCTGGAAATTGCCATCATCGGTTTCCAGGATTTCCATAACAACAACAAGTATTGACATGTGGGACGTTACTCATGTTAATATGCATCAGCGCTGTCTAACCTTTAGTAACATCAACGTAATTAAAACATGAGCTCAGGTAGTTGATCTGCCGAGCTGCCAGTAGCCTCCTTTTATCCTACGTGCCGCCACTTTGATGTTTTGATCCTTTTGCTGGGATCTTGGATTTAGACTTCACTCACTGTAAATGAGTCCAGTCATATTTAGAGCCTTCATTGCTATGCTGCCCTCGTATCGGAAAGCATCAATATTTACTGGAAATAATCAGTCAAGAAAAACGAGCTAATCTCTGTTGGTTCTGGATGAAGCATATGTTGCGCTAAGCTACATCAATCTTGAATGATTGGAAGCAGCCACTGTGCAATGAATCTGTAACATTTCAATCTGCTTTGGTTGCACGTAGTTAGCATGAAACTTTTTAAATTAGTCTATCTATCCACCAATTAACAACCAGATGATTAATTGTGTTTTGCTCTTGCTCTTTCATTGTAGCGGAGAAAAATAACCACATAAATGAATGCAAGGGGCGTATCCCAAACCGCTGCTGTCTGAAATATAACGGAACACCTGAGAATGTATGAGCATTTAAAATGATGAGATTTTTTTTTCATACGCCTGCAGCTGCTGTTGCTGCTCGCCTTCAAAGTCCATACAATCACATTTGTCTGCATGCATGAATATTTAAGGGCATAAAGTGAGTCAGTGAACAACAGAGGAAGTGAGCCATAGACCCTCCATACGCCACTGTTGGACTTGTTGTTCCGCTGGCATCCGACAACGATGAGACGACGGAGGAATGGCTCCCAGGGGTGTAAACAGAACGAGTGTGAAGACAGGCTGTCTCCAGACCTCCTATCACATCCTTAGTTCCTCTCCAGCACACACTTGAGCTTTGAGTTTGGCACACAGGCACACAGGCGCGCACACATACACACACACACACACACACACACACACACACACACACACACAAGTCATCAAACTGACAAGACTAATCACCAATTTCTTTTATTTTTTTTTTTGATAGGATTACAGGACTTTCAGGAGGTGAGATGGTCAGGAAGCTTGTGTGTTGTACGGAGTGTGTAATGTGTAGTATGCAGGGGTGAGAGGCCAGGGGACAGTGCATGCCCCTGCAGAGTACTGATAAGAGCTTGTTTACCTTCCTGTGGATGGTCAGGCCTCAATCTGCAGTTGCGGAAACGCCGGGACAATAGGTGTGTGTTCGTGTATGTGTGTGTATGTGTGTGTGTTATTGTGGAGTTGAGAGAGCTAGCCTTGAAGCTACCCTTTCCCTCTGCGACTAACTATGACAGGACCCTTGACCCCTCCCTTCCATCACCAACCCCCCCATCATGAATCCAATTCTGGACACAAACTGTTTATTCTAACCCAAGAGACCTGGCTACACGGTCGGGCTGTCTGCTGTCGGGGGTTTCTCCTCTTGGTTTTTCTTTTTTTTTTCCCTTCTTCCTCCCCTTATCTCACTTTTAAATGCAGCCATGCTCTCCAGCTTCGGGTTCTACAAGTTTTCATTTTGCATCTTAACTCCAGGCTACTAGCTGATGCTCTTTTCCACAGTGACTTACAATGAGGGAGTGCATGAAAGACTGGGCGTGAAATCAAGACTGCCCTGCTTGCTCGCCCAAGGTGAAGGAAAACCTAGCGAATATTTTGGGCTGTAGGAGCTCAATCCCTTGAATCTAAATCAACATTTAGTTAAGGTGTGATATAAATTTAATGTTCAAGCTTCGCCTGCAGCCTGGCACTCTTTGCTTTGGGCAAAGCATGGATGCTCAAATGAAAGTAAGGAGACATACTGGTGGCTCTGAAGAGATTTAATTTACGAGCAGGACGAAACAAAACAGCACTGACAGTAACAATAAACTGCCTTAAATGAGAGTGTACACCAGAGGTGGGGGCAAAATACCGATACTGCGATAAATCGGGATACTTCCTCTTGAGATACAGTGATGATTTTTTTTTTTAAATGAAGATAGCTGTCATTCTGAACAGATTTGACATTTAGATGCAAATATTTTTTGTGAATGTGTGTGTGCACACGTGAGGATGAGATTGTGTACTTTGTTGCAAATCGTCTCATCTCACTTCTCAAATTCAGTCATACTGGCACCACAATGAAGAGAATAAATATCCTGGTAGGCTTGACTATTCCGTCTGCTTAACTGTCTGGCAACATATCAAGGCTAATCTTTTTTTTTTTAAATTAGATATATAATGATATTTATTGATTAGTGATTTAGAGGATTGTTCTTATTTTTATGAAAAAACCCGTAATGTTAAGGTGGGATTTCTGCAGTGATCTGCATTAATGATGATGAATAGGATTCTGCCTGTCCTATTCAGTGAACAGGCAGATGAAGAATAATAAATAGAAATATATGAGCGGTTATTTAGACGTCTATGTTCAGATAGGACATGCGATGTGTATGACTGTGCTTCTGTACTGTGATTTTCACTTTGTTGTAGTTACCAGTGGGATCCCACCAGGGGTCACTGTCGAGTTTGTCTTTTGCCTTGATGAGCGAAGAATAAAAGACGGATGTTGTCCTCCAGAGAGCTCGAGTGGGAGTGAATAGTATAAATCAAGTCAAACGAGAGTTATTCATCTCCGCTGCAGGAGAATAGAACCTGCCAACAGGTGATGGACCCAGGCTACTATGAATAAGAGAGTTTGCAAGGAGTACATGCGTATTGCAAGCGGGAACTGCGGCAGTTAGCACAACGGGCTAAAGTAGCAAGCTAATGTCTGTGAGCCGAGGAAACGGCCCGCTACACGGAGCTACTGAGATGGAGAACGTAAGGAAGAGCGAGTGGCCCACATTCAGTGGACAGGCAGATGAAGAATAATAAATAAACGTATATTAGCAGTTATTTAAATTATTATCTATGAATAGACGTCTATAAATAGACGTCTAGTAGACATCGATTCGACGTCGAGAAATAGACATCTATTAGACATCTATTTGACGTAGAGAAATAGACGTCAATTAGGAGTAGAGAAATAGACGTCGATTGGACATCCATAAAAAGACGTATGTTAGCGTTTTTTTAAACGTCATTCTTCACGTTATGTGTATGACTGTGCTTCTGTACTGTGGTTTTCAGTTTGTTGTAGTTACCACTGGGATCCCACCAGGGGTCCCTGTTGAGTTTGTCTTTTGCTTTGACGAGCGAAGTATAAAAGACGGATGTTGTTCTCCAGAGAGCTGGAGTGGGAGTGAGTAGTACGATCAATGTTCCCTCTGAGATGCCTGCTCGCACAAACGCGCGCTGCTTGCAAATTGACAGTCAGCACACAACAAAATCTACGCTGCACATAGACTTGGTGAGTAACAGGTGTCCAGCCAATGATACGATACGGTTCACTTAATGCTATGATTGGCTGCGTAGCCTGACAGTGCTTGCGTATGTGCCCTGCCCATTAGGGCCGTGGCACAGTGGAGGTTAGCTAGCTAACAACAGTGAGGCAGCGATAAGAGACGACAACGGTAGCTCAGCGGTTGAGTTGTAAACCCCCAAAAATATTAAAAGTAAACCCATAGAAATTGCTGCTTTAATTTGATACTTTTAATAAGCCATGTACCTTGCTATGCTCCCAGGTGTTGAACAGGTGTGTGACCACAGCGTGCACAACTGATGTTGCTCACATTGATCCTCAGTGTGCTCAGGGATTATTGTGTGTAAACCCAGACACATGAGAAATTAGAGGGAACAATGCTCGCCACCATTCCCCTGAATCTCTCAGCTCTAACCGGATGAGAAAGACTAGTGTCTGGGTAACTAGAAATGCTCTACAGCGACACTAGCGGCGGCAGACCTAAGTGCTCTCCCTGTAAAGTGCGGAACACGGGGGATTTGAATGGGGCTTCATGTATCGATACTCACGGCTGAAAAATCGATTCTCTGTGGGGAAACAAAATATTGATATGTATCGCAGAATCGATAAAATTGCTCAGCCCTGCACAGGATCAGCCTTTAACTAATACCGCGTCTTCCTTAGATTTGAAAATTGTAGTCAGCCGTATTTAAGTAAAATTAAGATTAACTGTTCAGCTCAACCATATATCAATTATCACAGAATGACTACATTTTGATACTATTTTTTTGGAGAGCTAATTCAGCCCCTACCGTATTCTTAATGTTATGTTCGTGGTGACAAATAAAAATACGTCAAATGTATCTTCAGTAAATCACAACACTCTCAAGGCAAACTAGAGCATCCTTGGAGAGCACCAAGGAAATATGATGTCATTAGAATTACATCCAGTTTTAGATCAATCCGGAATCAATTATTCCACAACCTAGAAGTAGTAACATTCTTCAAATTTAATCAAATTCTATTGGCAACATTTTGAGTTATCCTGCAAACCGTCGTCGGCCGTCAAACAGTTGAATTTTTTTTTTTTTTTTTTTTTAATCTTACTGAAGAAACGCCCTTTTTCCATCAAGTGACTTGGATTCTGGTCGTTGCACATTGTTTTTTTTATGAGTGATCAGATTTCATTTCTGCTGTCCTTTAAGATGCTGATATTTCAGAATATGTTCAAAACAAGAAGTGAAATATCAACAGTAATACATGTGGTTACTTCTGCTTTTGAGGCATTCAGGACAGTCAGGAGCCACGGGGGTTCATTTCCAGGACAAACCATGTGACCGCTCAGCTGTTTTGTTGAAATCCGTCACCTATACCATTTTTAATAAACATAGGAAGTCAAGCACTTTTACTAAAATACATGGAGGGAGAGGGATTAGCTGATGTTGGAGCAAAGCAGGACACGATGAAAATGATTGGATAATTGCATCAGTAATAACTGGATGCACAGGAGAAGACTCTCAGAGACTTAAATCTTCACATTTCAGGAATTTTGTTTTGCCGTTGTGCTTTCTAGCATGTAGATGGAGTGGACAGACAACAGTTTCATCTTGTTGCATCAGGACTCTGTCATGCTATCAGCCACTCGAGGTTTTTTTTTTTTTTTCCAATTTATTTATTTATTTTATTTTTTCTTGGAGATCATCCTTTTCCCTCCTCTTGATCTAAACTCAAACGCAGTCCACTTCTCTTCGTAGGACTGAAGCAACTCCGTTCTTTCTTGTCACAAGAAGGTTAACAGAGCGTGCAGTTATGAGGTGAGTGCTACCCCGTACTTGGATCATGGTCTGGTAGCATACCCTGCAGTGCTAATGGCGCTATAGCTACATACTGCAATAAAACCTTTCTTCGGGAATTTATAATGATGTGGTTGCACCAACTAGATGGTTGCCACAGATACAAAGACATTTACTGTCATGTATTAAAGAGAAATAGCAAAAGAAGAAGAAGGAGAAATACATCTTGACAGTACTGTATAGAACTACTTGGATCCCTGTAATGATAAATCACCTTAAAGTCTCCAGTACCATCCAAGCAGGACCACTGGTTCTTAGTGCAGCTACGATGCACTCAGTATAATTATGTAGTTCCTTCCTGGACAGGGAGCCTTAATTTAGGAGGTTCAGCTTGGCATCCTGAATTAATAAGATTTTTACTGCGCTTTAATTTCAACCTGGAAAAACAGTCCAGTGGACATGCACACAGAGAGTTTGCTTAACGTGGACGGGACATTACCAGGGTAGCTAGCTGCTTTTATACAGCATTAACTCTTTATAGGTTCCATATCAGATACTGACAAAAAAGCCAATATTGTGCATCCCTATTTATAAATTAATGAACAAAGACTATTCAGATAAAACTTGCAGCCCACTCTCTGGATTAATCTTTATATATTTACTTTGCAGGATGCGCAGTGATGAGGTAATGTATCTTTTTTGCGTTTACGCAAGTGAAAAAAAAAAAAAAACTACGACAACAACAGTGAAGCCTGTAGTTGTAGCTAGTAAACATTTCATCATGTATGTTGTGTTGCTTGGTTCCAGTTCTGTTCATTTTTGCATGGAATCTGACCTGAAAGCTGGCCTTCAGAGCCACTAATGAGGCTAAGAATCCAAACCACCAGCTCATTCCTTTTTAATTGAGTCATAGAGTTTATTGCAGAGTTCACCCGCCAACATGACAAACCAGGATGAGAGCGCGTCCCTCTGTGCAAGACTCAAACATGTAAAGTTCCATCTGAATTTTTAATGACCGAACCACGCAGCGCGACTTTACTAATCCTTGGTGGTGACTCACAGTTGATTGGGAGGGAGCACAAATTGTCGCTGAGTGGTCTTACAGCTGCCAAAAAACTGTTGGTTTGTGCTTTGAATAAGGCTGTATTTCTTAGGAAGTAAAAGTCTGAGCCTGAACAAGCCAAGAAAATCGCAATAGGTGGTAAAAGTAGTCCATTTTGGCATCCAAATCCACTGATTGACACAAGTCAACAAACAATGATCTTTTCCGCTTATATGCACTTTTCATGAATTGAGTCTTTTTTCTGTCCTCCATAATTCCCTAATTGGTTTCCCTCACATCTCCTCATACCTAACATCTAACGAAATCCCCAGCAGCTATAAACATATCCTCTCATGGAATGGGAAATGGCGGGGACTGATATAAGTAGATAAAGAGGACAGGGAATGGAATAGCTCTTCTATACCTCATTTACCAGCAAACCGCTTAGCGAGGCCATTGGCATTTCCTGGGTCAAGAGGGCAAAATGAATGTTCTTCATATGCTATGGTGACTCGTAAAAAAAGGAGAACAGTGACAGATACTACACACAGACACACAGACAGACACACACTCAAACTCTTTACACAGTTTGTGTGATTTATACCGAGACCTCTTGGGCGACAGTCATGGAACATTGACTCTGTCACAGCAGAACAGGAGAAAAATACGTTTATAGATGTGGATATTGAGCAACAGACATTAACAGAGAGCCAGAATAACAGGAAACCAGCCTTGACCTCGGGGTTGAGAGAGGGAAAGAGAGATGGTAGAGGAGCAAATGTAGCTCTCCATCTTTATTTGTAAGAGAGAAGCAGTAGTCCAAAGATGAACAGACAGAAAGATTGAAAATCCACAAATGATACAGCCACCCCCACACTTCTCTAATAAGTTCCAAGTGTGTCAAAGATTTGGCAATTAAATCCTACAAAAGTAAAGTGGTGGGATTATTCCCCCCAAAAAAGTAACAAGATAAGATTTGCCTGGAACACAGATTTTTATTTTTTATTTATTTATTTTTTGCTATATATCGTCTTCAGCTGAAGTTTAAAAGAAAAATATTTGATCTTATCAGCACCTCTTTTTCCATCAGATACTGTGAGTCACAGATGTTATGAACATGTGAATTCAGGGGTTCGTTTTACCAATCTAATTGTCTGGACAACAAAAACAGCAGAAAGAGCTGATTATGTAACGTGTTCGCGCTGTCTGGTTCTGCTCGTTGTTCTTTGCATCCATCCCTTTCTATTCTGCACAATGTTTTTTTTTTTGCCATCTCTGTCCATTCTCCTCCACTGCCAGTGATGACATTGCCTCATCCAAGGACTTTGATTAGCGCTGCCTCTAAATCAGGCACATCCTGTTGACCTTCCAAAGTTTGCAATTTCGCATTAACCCCTTCCTCTCCATCCTTTCGTTTGCACTGAGCAATTGTGGCCTGCTGGTCAAACAGATCACAATTCATCATAAAACCAGCGGAGCTGAAATTTCAGCAAATTTCCTGTCATGATTACACTTAACTGCTAATAGCAACGGCTAGCCTGGCGCGTATAGTTGATTCTGAGGTTTTTATGGCTGTAGATATAGCCGTCAACAGACCAGGTGCTGGACAGACATGATGTAATCCCACTCCCTTGTGCTAAATCTGAATTTCTAAATTTAGGAAATTCTCAGGAACACATTTTGCAAGGAAACATCTGTTCAGCAATCCAGTCAAAAGCAAACAAACAAGCAGCTGTTGCGGCACATCTAAACTGCTGTGATAATCCTTTGTAAATATTGGTGTGACTTAGTTTTATGCACATTTCATGGTAGTATTACGAGGTAGCAGTGTTATTTGTAATACTACCATTGAACACGACTGGTTTGTGACCAAATACCTGATAAACCAGTGATTTTCCCATCAGCTGGTGATGCTGGAAATACGTCAGAATCGGAGCTCGTGTGAAAATGTCTTCATGGTGTTTCATTAAACGCTACGCAACATTTGTGATTTTTGTACTGAATAAAATGGTGTAAAACATCTTTGTAGATCATCAAAATGATTCACACTTGACAAGAATCCACAAAAAAAACACAATAAAATGATAAAAGCAAGGATATATGGAATAAAAGCAAATAACACAGCGAGTTAGAGGTGAATGCATGTCATTGTCTGAAGCTCAAAAAGTGCTCAGCACTGTTTGTAGTCTGCAATATTGTCAGGGAGGATCGTGGCTAACAGGCAGGTCCAGTAATTTGGTTTTTACCCTTGCTGGGTCAGGAGATCAGATAGCTGTTCTGGACCAGCCGTAAGCGTTTCAGCGATTGATGGACAAGTGGTAGAATTTTTAAGTGAGTTCTTTCAGAACCAGGTAGCCAGTGTGATCTGAAGTTGTGTCCTGCTGAGATTTTTTTTTTTGGTCTGTGCGACAGTCCTGGCAGCAGTAATCTGTACCAGTTTAAGCTGTCTGATTAGAATACGGAATATAGTATTGTAACCAGTACTAAAATGGGGGAGCACTGCAACGAAAAGTCAAAAGCACTCTTGCCTACCTGGTGCAGACGGGGGGTGGGGGGTGGGGTGGGGTGGCCATGCTGTCCACTTGAACATCAGACTGCATAGAAAAAAATGAAATACATTTCTTTTACTGATTTCTTAAACACAAGGGGGATGCTTGAGCACTGGCAGATGCTACAGCACACTGAGATGCTGAACAAAGAAGACAGGAAACATTCGCACAAAAGCTTTTAGCATTGCAACTTTAGCATGTCGATCAAAGTGCCCAAGAACACCTTCACTGCGCTGCGAGCATGACTCTTGCTTTTGTTGTGCTACAGTGAGGCTGAGCTTAGTCCCCAATTTATGATTTAGAGACATTCAGAAGTTCGGAGACAGAGACAGTCATGCCACAGCCCTTCGGCAATGCCCAAGTCAGACTCTTTCATCTGCAATCAGCAAATGGTGGACCTGGGCCAGGAAAAGGTTCCTGATTGGGTTGGAAAAGACATCTGACCTTTTACACCGCATTCCACCTCCTCTGTTCTCCTTGAGGAAAGAGGAAGTATGCTTGAGAATATTTTGTCCTGCATCAGCTTAAGGCAGGTCAAAGTGAATATGGGCCCACTTACTCTAATCTAGCACAATAGCACGCACACTCACAGCCCAGGTCAGCCATCAGGCGGTTCGCCCCAGCCTTATCCGAGACCACACAGCCCCGGCCAGATTAATTCGGCCACCAGAGACAGGATCCCCAGGTTAAACAGCAGAGAGCAGAATGAGCAGGCCTGATAGATGACTGAAGCCCTTTATCCTGACACCGCTGATAAACGTGAACCAGAGGATTCATTTTAAACAATGTTGTCCCGCTCACACATTTTAACATCCATGCTCAGAGACCCGGGAGAAGCTTTCACACTGACTGATAGCAAATTCAACCCCCTTCCAGACGAGGAATGTGTAACATGCCTGAGTTCATCCATCTGTTCAATAATAGCTTTTTGGCTTTCACACATACGCCGTATGTCTTCATTCATGTTGTCTGACAAGATTGTTTTAAATGTAGATGCTTGCTGCAATATTTGGCATTTAAACTGACATTTAAATCTTGATAACGCAGGAAGTTGCTTGTTAAGGAAAGAGACTATTAAGACATGATAATATACCACTGACACTGCTTAACCATTTGTACTTTGTGCTTATTTTAGCATCAAGTCAGACATGTGATCCAGTGGAGGTAAAGGAAAACCCCTGGGTCTCCGTGAGGGAGATGCAAATTGGCTGCTGGACCAGCTTCACTGGAGAGGACAAGGCAGAGGTCCACATCCTCAGCCTGAACTATGTTGCCACGGTAAGAATGTCAAGGTTATACGAATAAGAGGCAGCGCCACTGCAGCTAATTATGTAAATGTGAACAAGCCTGTATGACAGGGGCAGTAATGTATGATGTCTATGCACAGGCAGTAGCAATGGCAAATATTGCATGCAACACTTTACATCAGCACCAAAATAAATAAAAAATAACTCCTCTCAAAGAAGCTGCTGGAGATTTTTTAGAAAGTTTAAATGTAGCTCAATCAACACGATCACAAAGTGTCAAGCTGTCAAACACTGCTCGCCTGATATTTGATAAGCCAAAACAGCATTGCCTGTCATGCCTATGCTGTCATCTGCTGATAATTATGCTTAGCTGACAGTAGAATATATCAGGTCCAGTTACGTGTATTGCACAAACTTGTTAATGTTTCACACTTTGTTAGTAATTAAGTCTGTCACTAAATATAAAGTGAAAGAGTCTTGAGCACACAAATATAATTAAGTTTGATCTGTATGAGGAAAGAAGCTGTCAGGTATCCAGAAAAAAGTATCTTGACTGGAGAAACCATCTGCTGCGAGGGTTCCAGAGCTAGCATCAATGTTAGCAGTTCAAGCCTAGCCACTGGAGGTGCAAGCGCTATCTGAGGAGGTAGAGCGTTAACTGTTTATAAGAATTAATGTTTGTGAGGCACTGGGTTAAACAAATGAAATACAAACTGTCTGTACCAGTTGCAGTGTGTATTTTTCACTTTGGACAGTGCTAGTTGAGCTGTTCTAACCCGTGTCTCATTTCTATGCTGCTGCAGGATAAGCATGACCTGATTCTAGCACCTTACCAATGCGCAGACATGAAATCGATACCAATCTTCTCATCTGACTCTACAAAAGGAAGCCAATTAGAGTCATTTCCAAAACGTTGAACTATTGCTTTTATAGAGACAAATGGAGGGCAGAACATAGGCGAACAAGAAAAGAATATATGCCGAAATGCTAAGCTATCATGGATGACCTGATAGCTTTCCCACCGAGGCTGATAGCAAATGATGAGCTGTTGAGTTACAAGGTGAGTGGGTCGCACGATAAAATGAGGACAGAGGGAGAAAAATGGGAGGTGTGGAATGACCTAATGAGATGAATCGGACAAAGCAGAAGAGAAATGAGGGGAGGGTGCAGCTGCTGTCATGCAGTATTGATTTTAACACGTGATTTTGTTGGTGTAAAGGTAACTTTTAGGTGTTTTTGTTGCTGATATAATAAACTTAAACCCTTGAAAGAGGTTCATTTGATTATTAACCGTCTTCCCACTTTGTAGAACATTAACATTCATCTCTATTGAAGACAGATAACTGTCAACAGATGTCAGACATAAGGCTTCTACATCGCATGCCAAAGGATTCTGCTTTTCAACATAGCGACCACTGTCATTACAGATTGTGTTTTTGAGCCATTTTGATTGTTTACACAGGAAAGTAACTCTGGAAAACTTTTAATCTATATGTTGTTATTGCTGCTCCAGCCTCCATTTTTCACTGTCCAGCAGTGTCGCTCTGCTAACATTAGTCATGTTTTTATCAGTCTGCTCGCTCTGTTTGTTTTTTCTGTTTTCTCTCAGTTTGGGTTCTTTATGCATTTCTTCCACATAACTTGTTAAGCAACGGCAGTTAGTGATTCTGATGAGGGAAGCAGCTCCCTCAGTGCACCACAGCAAGACACTTTCCTGCCGTTGCTTTTAGGGGCAGAAACTCTTTGATATTTGCCTCTTAAAGTGACCCCCCCCCCACAAAAAAAGGATGTGTTTATCAATTACTTACAATTATATAAGACACATGACTTCTTGGGAATTTAGAAAATGCGAGCTGTGTACTAAAGATAAACAGCAGAACGATACGTTCAAGAGTTTAACAGATGTTTTGTGTCATTTTTGCTGTTGTCGCTCTTCCAGAGGGGAACAAAAAGACATCTTTGTGAACTGAGAACATCTTAGGGTGACTGGTTGAGTTATCACTTTAAGTTTCGCTCACTCTGGTTAGCTTATTGGAGTTTTACAAATCATTCTTTTGAGTTTGACATTCAAGGTTACTGAAGCTTAATGGAAGGTCAGAGGGTGACTGACCTCCCTGATTCACAGATCTGGAAGAGGTGTGTTGTTTTTTCTTATATACATTCGAAAAAAATGTTACCTCAGTTGTTGTTTCCAGTCTGTTTTGTAACGAATAAATGTGCTAACGTTGTGCAAGCCCAGGATTGCCTTTGTCTTTCTCAACGGCTGGTTTATTGCCATCAATGTTGCTGAATTCTTCGGCCAAGTCTTTAATCTCATTTAATGGACTGCTTTGTTACAGCATATTTAATGGACTGGAAATCAGAACAAAAAGCTGTTTGATGACAAAACAGATTTAAAGTGTGTGTGCGCGTGTGTTTGTGTGTGTGTGTGATTGTGTGTGTGTGGGGGGGTAGTCACTCAGTTGTCATATATGAAGACAAGAGTAAAATCGAGAGCTTTATTTTTTGCAAGAGAATAAGAAAAAGGTTTTTTTCATCCAACAAGTGAGATAAAGTTTGTGGTGCAAGTTGTCTTACGGAATTATACTTTGTGGGAGTTCACAAAAGGAATTTGGCTCGGGACCTTTGTGATGCAATCACTATTGTGCAGTTAGCACATCATGTTCTCTTGTGGGCCACTGAGTGGATATTGTACCGAATGTAAGAAATGTGGCTATGAAACCTTTTAACGGAGAATCCTTATCTGCTCTTGCCTGTCTGTTTAGAACAGACTTCTCTTGTAAACACAGAGGAAGGGGACTGTCTTCATCTTTTGCCAAACTGTCCTGTCAGATGGGAGGTTCTGTCCCCCCCCCCCCCCCCGTGTCTTTGTCCCAAAAATTTCCTTATCACCGTCTTCCCCATCCTTTTGTTTTTCCAGCTGATTTACAGCCAGCCAGAGACAGTTGACGCTCCGAGAATTATAGCGGGAGCATCAAGGGGCTCCAAAGGCCGGGAGAATTCATAGGGAGGAGCTGCGTTTACTTGGCCCATTGATGTCACTCACTTGCCTGGGTAGTCAGGCTCTTGGCACGAGGCCGCGACTAGTCCAACGGAGCCAATTCATGTTAAGGGGAGAGAGCCAAAAGAATAACTGGAAACTGCATCAGCAAAGGCCCTTCAAAAAGTGCTCCTGAAAAAAAATCTGAACAGGAAAGCGACTGTGTCTTGAAAGCACAGGAACAAAAGTAGAAAAGGTGTGATGGGGGTCAAGAGCAGACATGATTCAGAGTTCAAAAAGAAAGAATGAAAGTCACAGAAGGATGAAGGGAGGGAAACTAGACAATGAGGCTCATTAGAAAGGAGTATTTAGGGAACGCACCTCTGAGTCATCTTAGTATGGAGCCCAATGAACTCTGAGGGAAGTGCCATTCATGCATTTATGGGATGTGTTTGTAAAAACATGCAATATTGTAATAACTCACTCGTTGTTTGGCCCCTGTAGCTTCATTCTTCAGGGCAAGCAGACTATATTATGAATATATGATGCACCAGTGGAAACAAGTGCTTTATCAATGCGTGGTCACTGTTGTGGTCTACCATCTTCAGCGCGCAGCCAAATTCCCATGACACGTCGTCTTTACCTTTTCCTGCCGCCCTGGACATTTTAGTAGTTTGATTTTCATTCAAAACAAATGAAATGAACCCACGTTTTCAGAGTTGTTTTTTTTTTTTTTTTTTTGTAATCAATCGCAGGCCCATGAATCCTTCAATCTTCATTCAAATAATCCTTATTATTCTATATCACAATGACACGTGTTTTACATCCCTGGTTGTCGTACATGGATCTTGTTGGTTTCCTTTCTGTAGATTTGTCTCAAGAATTCCAAATATCTAAGTAATGAATTGGATCCATTTGCTTCGAACAGTGTAACAGATACTAGTGTTGTTTTTGTTGAGACCTCAGCACTTGAATACTCAGCAGCTTTAGCCCTCGTGTTGCCTCTTGGCTCTCTGTGTGAGTTATTATCTTCACGCTTAGGAAAAGTGAAAGTGGCTGTTTCACATACGATGACCTGGTCAGCACCGTTGCGTGTCCTCAGCTGGGATTGCACATTCTCCTTTGGCTCATTTCTTAAACATTTGAGGCTGAAAACATTAATTCTGCGAAGGGAGTCTTTATGCAAAACGATACGTTGGTGTGGCTGTATAGCGCGTGTGTGTTCAACGACAGAATCCTTTGTCCATTCATTTCCACGTACGAGGCTCTCTTTCCAAATACATCCGTGTTTTGCTCGAAGTAAATTTGTCGGCAGTCTCCTTAGACCTAATTTGTTCAGTACGGGTCTGAAAATTTCCATAGCTCAGGGCTGAGCTCATCACAATTCTCTTGGATCGCACTCTGGCAACATCAGGTAGCAAGTAAATGAATTTAATATCATGGATTCACAGTGTTTGCCCAGCATGCTCACCCCCACCCCCAAACAGCCCAGCTCTGAGAACAACCCATCTCCAAATATACATTATATAAAAGAGTAAAGTATTTGGTATCAAAACGCAACAAAAAAATAGAAATGCATGTTTATGAATGTTAAATTTCCATCGAAAGCCTCACCCCGTAGAGAGCTTTTAAAAGCTGTTGTTCATTTCCAATACAGTATCATCGACTTTCACGTTTTTCCCCTAACGCAATTATTTTATTGTACAAAAGCCAACATTATTAGTCGTGGGATTTATTTGAATTGACAGTCTTGAAACTCAGACTTTTTGTTTTGCAGTGTAAAGGTTTTACTCATCATTACTTAGATATCAGAGCAACGCGGGCTGTTTCATAAAATCGCAAGTGAAATCACGCCATCATTGCCCCCAAAAGAAATGTGGCTCATGAGTTTTAGTGTACAGAGGAACAGTAACGACTATCAGGGTAGCTTCTGCGTGGCGTTGGATGACAGAGAATGGCAAATGAGGTAATTACTAATAAAGCTGAGGACGACGACGACTCATAAATTTTCTTACCCTTTTTTTACTCTACTCATATACAGTTTTGATAGGTTTTTCAACGTTTTGAGCTGCGTAGAAGTGTAAAAATAGAAGCTGCATTACCTCATTAATGTCTGTGTCAATATGGAGACAGACAGTAAAGACAACTTTGCTCTTGTCGATCCACCAACCCTCCTGGAGTGATTGGCACTGCTTTTTCTGGAGAGATGCATATGTTGACATTTCATAGCAGCAAAAACAAGCATAATTGTCACCCCCCCCCCCCCGCTGTTTTTTTTTTTCTGATTCGGTAGACACAGAATCAAAGTTGTGCAGAGGTAAACTGCAGAGTGGAAACTATTTTTACACTTCAGACAAATGTCTATCTTTCTCAGTCAATTTGAGGTCTGTTCGTTTAATGACATTCATTGTCAGACAGGAGAAAGGAGAGAGAGGAGAAATTGGTGGATAGCTGTCACCTTTAGCTCAGAAAATAAAGAAGCGCTCGCTTGAATTTGGCAAATCTGCAGATTTTGATTCTGCGTGGAAAAAAGGTCACGGTAATTACTGTTCTTTTTGTTAACTCTGTTCTTGTCAGTGATGGTTTAGAGTTTACTGAATTTGCATAGCAAAGGTGCGCGCAGACACACACACACACACACACACACACACACACACACACACACACACACACACACATCCTTGTACTTATATCTTTGTGGGTATTTTCATTGATATAATGCATTCCCTAGCTCCTCACCCTAAACCTAACCAACTCAACTGACTGCCTGACCCTGACCTTGACCCTAAACCTAACCTGAACCTGATTCTAACCTCCACCCTAAAACCAAGTCTGGTCCTTCAAACGGCCCTTTGAAGATGTGAGAACCGGCTAAAATGTACTCAAGTTCCAAAAAGGTCTTCACTCTGTTTGTTACATACGTATTCTCGTCCTTAATATCTAGAAAGTACAAGAACGAACACACACACACACACACACACACACACACACACACACACACACACACACAGGCTGTAATGAAAGGATCAGATTTTGATCACCTTAATTTGAGAAAAAAGCAACACATTCAAACATGCATGTCTCAGGATCAGCACAGTCGTCTCTGGAAGTGTGTGTGTGTGTGTGTGTGTGTGTGTGTGTGTGTGTGTGTGTGTGTGTGTGTGTGTGTTCCCCTCACCCTCAGCATACTATTCTTGTTTGGTGCAGAGAAACATCACATTCATGACATTTGTCCTCACTGGATGCGCTTCATTGTTTGATAGAAAGATTTCATGACTGCTCTGAGTAAGACTGCACCCAGGCACTGCCTGAGAATAATATGTGATAGGAACAAGAAGATGGAAGAATCTCTGTTTTTTGTGATTATCGTACTGCTTTGTTTGTATGCAACTGTATATGGTGGCACAAAGAAACCCATTACAGGCAGCACAGTAGCTCCTGTATGGATGGTTTGAGTGAATATTTATGCTGCTTGATCTGTCAGTC
Organism: Aulostomus chinensis; assembly: GCF_037954235.1. Lineage (NCBI taxonomy): Eukaryota > Metazoa > Chordata > Actinopteri > Syngnathiformes > Aulostomidae > Aulostomus > Aulostomus chinensis. The sequence continues at coordinate 8,531,114 of NC_141338.1, forward strand.
GGGCGGCACGGTGGTGCAGTGGTCAGCACTGTCACCTCAAAGCAAGAAGATTCCAGGTTCAAGTCCTGGCTCCATCACAGGATCTTTCTGTGTGAGTCTCCATGTTCTCCCTGTTCCTGTGTGGGTTCTCTCTGGTACTCCAGCTTCCTCCCACAGTCCAAAGACATCAAGAGGGGACGAGGCTGATTGATACTCTAAATTGACCGTAGGTGTGACTGTGAGTGTGAATGGTTGTCTGTCTCTATGTGTTGGTCCTGTGATCGACTGGCGACCCGTCCAGGGTGAACCCTGCCTCTCAGCTGAAGGCTGCTGGGATAGGCTCTAGCGCCCCCCCCCCTTAACACACCCCCGCTACCCTTAACAAGACAAGCGGAAGAAAATGGACGGATGGATGGATTAAAGTTGTACTGCAGAGAATTTCTCTTCATCTTTTGGCAGTGAGTTAGTTAATAGGTCGTTAGTAAAAACGGGACGATTCTGTATGTTAAGGGACAGTTGGCAACCCTTCCCCAAGCAGTGTCAGCATCTGTTTCACTGTCACCCATGCGTCCCTTTATTAGCTCAATACAGGACGCATGCTGTTTCTAAAAATGGGACAATTGCATTTTTCAAGGGATGGTTGGCAACCTTACCTGGATTTGAACTGCACCCAATGTAGCTAATTTTTGTTCCTTTTTTTTGTTACTGTAAAATTGGTTTTATGTAAGTGTTTGATATTTTAAAAAAACTTTGTTTAAAAAACGAAACAAAAATACTGTTAAACATCATGAAAACATGAAGCAAATTACCGAAATGTAGTTACACTCCATTCATTTTATGGTGCCATTTTTCCACCCGGTGCAGTTTTACCACAACAACAAAAATGTCCCACAAGATTTATTCCTTAGGTATTGAATGACAAGACGTCTTTTGATACTCAGTGGAGCTGAAGCAACTGGATCAGTCGTAAAGGTGCGATGGATGTATTTCAAAGTAAAACTTGCTTTTGTTCCTTATCAGAATTCTAAGATGTTCTCCCTGGAGATGACCAACGCCAGACCAATGAAACTCATCATCACATCCCGGGACAACATTCACGGTGCCAACTACATCAACGCCGAATCAAACGTCAACATTTATGTGAGTTCTATGTCTTTGCTTTCATCTTTTAGCTTGTGGTCATACAGAATTAACACAGAACAGGTGGAGCAACTCGATCACTTTGTTGCGAAGGTATTCTTCTTCTTCTTACTTGCTATTACAGATACAGTTGCTGTTCAGACTACTAAGAGGTCAGGTACTGGTTGCTATGGAGGCGGTTTGGTCTACAGAGATCAGCTCACGGAGGGTTTCAGGTGCTGTGCTGTACAAATATATGACAAATATAAAGCATTCTGCAGGAGCTTTATAGTTTCAGTGCTGGTTGCTAACTGAAAATATATTTTGACAAGCTAGACTCTGATGCTAGATAACTCCTGACAGAAAAATACAACCGAGGGTCACCACCAAATATTTATAGGTTGCATTATTGCAGAACGTTTTTCAAAATTTTATTGGTCTGTGAAGAAAGCGGTGCCAAGCTCCTGAGCTGTTTTGTAACACCATTGTGCCAAATCCATATTGCACACATAGCGGTTTTCATTGTTTTGCCTTTGCTAAAAGTGCAACGCAGCTGTGTTGATCTTGATTGATGCAAGATGCAAGAAAAATTTTAATTCGAAACAGACAGAGAACATATCGTCATGTGGGTCTCCTGCATGCTGAAACTTTAGCAGGCTTGGATTTTCAAAGGTCATCTGGGAAACATCATATTTGAGTTCAGTGCCAAACTGTAGTTTATCCTGCTTTTTTGTCTCAGCTGTCAAGAGTTTGATCATTCTTCTTTTTTTTGTGTGTGCAAAGCAGCTCGTCTGCTCACGTTTACATGTCAAGAGTTTTCCTCCCAAACAAATGGAGGATTAATTGTATGTTTCCTTTTAATTAGTTCCACACACAAACTAACGACGAACATAATGCAATAATAATAACAATAACAATAATAATGATGGATAAATGTGTCTTTAAAAGCTCCAGAATGATACATTCTACAAAAGTTGTGGGAATCCACCGTCACGAGATCATACTTAAGTGTTATTTTACCCACAATAGTGAAAGTATCACAGTTTAATTAAGAATTCTTTTATCAACATCGCATATGATGTCTGTGAAATTGAAATATTCAACCGTTGAATTTGGGTGTAACACACACACACACACACACACACACACACCAATTATTTTCATGGTTAATTGATTAATGATTCACTTTGTTGCACATAGACTATTTCAAATATTAATACAATGTGCACTAAACCTACTACGCCTACCTTTCAATCATTTAGTCCATAAAATGTTGGCTTTTGAAGAGTGTGGAACCAACAAATGTTTGAGCTTTTTCCATGTAAAAAAAAAGAGACTAAAATTGGTAATTTAGTATCAGAAGTGTTGGTAGTTCATTCTCATTTAAACATCTAAGCGTCTACTTTTGGTACCTCTTTTCTAAACTGTCAAAACGTTCAACTCCAAATAGCGAAGGGGGAATATGTTTATAAAAAGAGGCTGTTGGAATAAAAATGTTGATGCTCTGTGCCGGTGGACTTGCAAAAGTACTGCAAAGTATCAATATTTTGTCCTGCTCCTACTCAGCACACGCTCTGAGTCATTGCAACTTTTTTTTTTTTTTGCGGATACAGTCTAAATGTGAATAAAAAAATAGAAAGTATCAGCAGACCAATCCCAGTCCTCCGTTACTGATATGCTGACAGCTGTGCGATACCACATCCTGTATCATGTCTCTCTGCTGAGGGCCTGGACAACATTGCCTGTGACTGCAGGATGTTTTCGGGGGGATGAGCGGCATCACAGGGGGATAATAGTGTTTTACTGCAGATTGCAGTGTAAGAGAACACAGCATCTGTTCTGTGTTGGAGAAAGTACGTCATCACTGTGACAGCTTGGCTCCGTGTTACAATCATAGCTCATGTTGACGTTCCAAAGCTGACCCGAGTAGGTCGGTGGTTGTTGTTTTTTTTTGTTGTTTTTTTTAGAAAACATGCAGAGAGCAGCATTTTTGCACTGTCCTTGCATGTGTGATGATTATTTATCCCACCAGATTCTGTCACAGTTTGTTAGCGCCAAAAGCAGATGGTGCACTGCATTGCATGCTTAATACAGAATGGAATTCATCATCGTCTATAACAAAATATTTACACGTTCTTGTTTGGATAGCTCACACACTCCTGAAGGTGAAGTCACCTGTAATGGAGCTCTCTGACGAGACGAAGCCCAGCATCAAAGTTGAACTCGGCTACGGAAAGACCAAAGAGAATTACTTGAAATTTCTCCAGGAGGAGGCGATGCTCTTTTCTCTCACAATCCTCAAGATCATTGGACTTTACTGGGAGCCTGTAGAGTATCAAACTGATTCCACGGAGACTAATCGTAGCTTCAGTTTCTAATGTGATTTCCTCATTTTTTCCGGTCTTTCCTTTCAGTCCTTAGCAATCGTCCTGATTCTAGTGTGACACTTATTTTTGTAGCTTTCCCACCATCAATTAAATATTCATACAGGAGCACGGATGGTGTGCTGTGCTGTGTGTGGCTTTCACCCTTTTCTGTGTCTCGCTGTGTGTGTGTGTGTGTGTGTGTGTGGGGGGGGGGGGCTTATGCACAGTAACAGGAAGAATGATTGAAAACACACAACTTCATAAAACCAGGTCCAGTAACATGAATATAAATACTAAATATACTATTTACAACACTGTACGTATAAAAAAAAGCAAAATCCTGCATCTGAAACAGTTAAAAACAGATTTACATTTTTTCAATGTAAAACAGATACGATGATAATTTATCAAAGTTGTTGCAGGTAGAAAATTTTCCCTTTAAGTATAGTTCAATCAACTGAGCTGCTCTGGAGTGTCAGTGGTTAAACATGTTTACAATATGAAGAGGTTGAGTACTTGTATACCACTTTATTTTCTACCTCTAAATTTGAACCGCTTGAGAATAGAAGGACATAGCCAAAAAAGATTATAAAAACCCGTCGGAGAACGAGCTGAAGGTGAAGCGCTCATGCGACTGCTTTTTTTTTTTAAATTTATGACACACTTTTACACATGTGTACATGTACACTCCCAATACCCCGCCCTGCCTTTTTATTCATGTATCAGATATTCAAGTAAACTCCATTATTTCCCATTGGCCCAGACGAGGAAACAGCAGTGTCTAGTCAATGGGATGGATGTATATATTTATACCTTGTATGGAGCCAGATTCCAGCCGACGGCGGTGACGCACAAAGCTAAAAAAGGTCCCATTTCCTGGCCCCACTCAGGAAGCAAAGGAAAGACCTTGGCTCCAACGGGGTTGTGCAACTAGGCTCATGGACACTTAACCATAATAAACATTTCTTTTTAACAGGAGGCTGCAAAGAGAATAGAGGGAGAGTTGGGTGGAGGGTAAGAAGGCGTAATAGTAGCGACAGAGAGGGAGAGAGAGGGAGAGAGAGGGAGGGGCAAACACTGAAAAAAAAACAAGGGAAGACAAGGTTATGAATATAACTAAAGATGAAGCTGAGTTTTCTTCTTTTATTTGTTGCTGTGTTTAAAAGACATCGGGGCATTTGATTTAAACACAGACACTTCATTTGTAGTTGATACGGTTTATTTACACATCCAGAATTTACATTCTAATCTGTATTTATTTCCCGTCTTTTGGCTCCTGAGAATAATGCCTCCCTAGCTGCTAAGAACTCCACTATGTCCTCCACTTATAGCCGCTTACAACTGAACAATGAACTGAAGCTGTTGGTCTTTTTTTTAACGCATCGTCACAATTAATTGATGATAATAAGTAATTTCTCTCTGTTTTCCAGATAAACAATGACTCCACAGTCAATTTACATAGTACCCATCATCCCAGCAACATCCACAAAAAAGACTTCCCCACTCAGGATGAGGAGCTGATGAAGTGGGCCACTCAGGAATTTGGAGGTGTGACATCATTCACCACGATCAGGAATCTGAAAAAAATCATCTTGACGGGAACAGAAGGTAGGACCTTGAGTACATACACGGTTGGATATACGAGGAACTGAAGTACTACACTGGTTACAGTATTGTAACAACCTCTCTGTCTGCCTGAAGCCATTTTAGATGCTATCTGTATATTTGTTTGGTCTAAGACTGTAGTTCAGGCGCTGGAGAAAGAGATGTAATTACAGCCAGGCCACTATACATCTCAAACTTACATCAGTCGACAGTCAGAACCGTAATCAAGATATTGTTGTTTCCACAGCCTCATTCCTTAAATTCACCTTCCTCTGTCTAAAGAGCGCTTTGATATTCCTCTGAATTATTCATATCTATTAATATCGTCAAGTTTGACATGTAAAGATCAGAACCATTTGCTGTGGGAAAGGGATCAAAAGCTCCATTTGATTTTACAAAATGAGCTGTTGGTCCATTACATTAAAATCTAATTTCAACATTCTGAGCAGTTCATTAGGTTTGCTGTCCAGTTGAAAAAATAGAAACTTGCCATGATTATTTTTAAGCTTTCACGTCATTGAATAACAACTAAACATCACATTTTTTTCCTGTGACGATTTGATCTAATTTTGTATTATGTGGTCAAATTATTTAGAAAAAAATATTAATAATTAGGAATCCTACATGTTTTAAGAGCATTCTACCTCATGAAAAAAGAAAAAAGTAAACTCACCCATAGCCAGGATCACAACTTGATTTGTTTATGGATGATGAACTCATCTTGATGTAGTTAGAATTAATTTAGAAAGCATGCAAAGAGTGCCTTTAAAGACGTTTTAAATGCATATTCCGACATTAGCACTGATTGTAAAGCTGCATGCTGGAAACACACTTCCCTCGACACAAACACACACAATTGGTGGTAAGAGCAAACCATTAGCTTGGGTGTCAGGGACTCATCTGAAACACTGTGCTGACAAGATGTCAATTCACGTGATAAAACATTTGGAAATGTTTGACTAATAGTTGCCAAGGCTGAATATGGAAGCACAAACAAGCTCTTCAATTCGGAGTGATCACACTGATGCTGAGTAAAAGCTGGGCCTGAAGGATTTGTTGCTTTTGCCAGCTGCAGCGGTAGAAGTAAAATACTCGGTGCAAGCACAATTATTTCCTAACAAAGCCCCCTTAAGGCTGTTTGAGCCAAAGAAGAGCTCTGACATGGGTTTAGAGGGAATTGAATGTTGGCGATGCTGAATAGTACTGCTTCCTTTCATGCCCAATTTTGTTTTTAACACTATAGTGGTATAATTTGTTTGGTTTCTCCCTTCGTGTTTTCCTGCTCTTCTGGTTTATGAACTGTGGGGTGTTCGAGGAAGCGACGGTTCATCGTATATAATGTCTCTTCTTACTCTAAATGTCTTTAAATTATGACTTAATGCTCATCCGCTGTTAGTTTTAACTAGCTTGCTCCTCTCCATCTATTGGGGCATTACATTTATTCAAGAGTTTACCATGCTGGCAGTTTTCCTTGACATGTACGGGGGTGGGAGGTGAACATGTGTGGGCTTGGTTATTCTCAAAAATAATCAATTTAGGCAACTGGACTCACCTCTTGTAAGCGAAGACGTTTCGCCTCTCATCCAAGAAGCTTCTTCAGTTCTAAATTTCTGGTGGAAAGTATCAGGAATATAATCACCAAGGTGAGAGGTGGCAAAAAACAAGTGGTCGAAAGGCCAAAACTATAGGTTGTAGGCTTGTTAGGCAAAGGTCGAGAAGGTCACACACCTGTTCAGGTGAGAGGTTGGTCCTCTCTGCTAGAGTGGTGGCGTGGTGGAGTTTTCTCTTGACTGTCTGCACAGCATCTCCTGTGGGGATGCATGTGAACAGGGATGTCACATCCTATGAAACCATGTTTTCTTCAGGGTCTGGACTAATTTGTTTGATTTTATCAGCAAAGTCCATGGAATTTATTATGTGGTGGAGGTTGTTGCCAACCAGAGGAGAAAGGATGGAGGCAAGCTACTTAGCAACATTGCAGATTACGGAGTTGATGCTACTCACAATGGGTCTGAGTGGGGCGCCATCTTTATGGATATTTGGCAGCCCGTAGATGCACGGAATAGCATCGCCAGGATAGAGTTTGTAGTGGAGAGCTCGGTCGATAGCTTGCTCCCTCTCCAGCTTCTGTAAGCAGTTAACCACCTTGATTTTGAAGGTGTTGGTGGAATCCCGTTTAAGATAAGGCTTGGTTATTGTGTTTACAAAGCGTGTGTGTGGACTACACAACTGGGCTTCAGGCAAGTTGAAGCTGATGTGGCTCTGTAGAAAATACTGTATGTACATGCTTCTTGGGTTTTGTGAATGTGATTTGAAAGTCATGTCGTGCTGGAGCTGGCGGAAAAAGAGAGGAGACGCATAATAAAAACTTGAAGGGTGGTGTGTGGGGGGGGGTACTTTTACATTCTTGGTGCCCAGTTACTAGTATAACAAGACTGAAACTAGAAGTATCATGAAATAATATTGGGAATACTCACACCTGCAGGCCTGTGCTCAGTATGTTTCAAGCTTTAGTGCATATTTCTCACTCCTTCACTATGCAATTCAATTTTTAGCATAATTTAGCAAATTGAGCTCCACGCCAGAGCAGAGCTGTAAACCATCTCTCATTGAACTGTATTTTGTTGTCATGTATTGTCTCTTTCTTGCTCACTCTCAGGGCAGAACGGATGAGCCGTGTGTGTTTGTGTAGATTGTGTGACCTCATAAACTTTTTTATTCCTAGTGGAACAAAAAAAAACCCCTCTGGTTCACAAGGAAATTGAACCTTGGGTTGTCTATCGATGCGTCTGTTTTGTAACAGTTTGTTTTTTTCATCCCTTGGTTGATCTCATGTTCTGGACGGCGTGAGAAAGAAAAACAGTTCCGTAATTTGCAAGTTCTTTCAGCCACTACACTGAGGAGGAATCCCTCCGCCCCACAGCCCCAGTACGAAATGGACTAGGAGTCCGTTTATGGAAGCTGTTGTCTTAGTTATTACAGTGATGATGCATGCAGAAATATTTTGAATTGCAAACAATGACTCTACAATAACAGAAACTTACATTTTGCAGGAACAACAGCTGGCTCTCAAGACTGCATACTCAAAAACGAAGACCCGGTAGAGAAGCCCTTTCTGGAGATTAATGCAGAACCCTTGGATTCGTCATTCAACTTTTGCTCTCCGGTCCAGCGGAGCCCCGGTGACGATGCTGAGCTGCACATCATAAACATCCCAGAGAACGCCAACACTCGGTAAACTCTTCAAAGTCTTAAGACGTTATCTGATGCGGTATAGTGCTACCTGAGCTGCTGAAACACACTTGATTCTTTACTTTGCAGCAATGTGTCAGTTCGTGTGGACACAGAGAAGACCAGCGTGTTCCTGAGAGGACCTCAGGGCACCACATGGACCTTTGTCAACCTACAGCATACAAAGCTTTGGGTAAGCGCGTACAAAGTCAAACTCCAGCTGTTAATGCCCTCCTAGTTATCATATTTATTACTCCACAGTAACACGCGAGATAGAGGACAAAGACTCCACTCTGTGTAATTACGGTGATGTAATTAGTGTGATTTCACTCACTTAATAACAGGGCTGCGGTAAATGATTTCCAACTCAAAACTGGAAGGGTGCTCAGTTGAGCACATATGTCTGCCAAGGCCAATGTGAAAATTATGCATTTTTGCTATGTAAATCTGATGTGCACAAATTTAATACCTTCCTCCTTGGCCCATTTGACATTCCTTAACTAGGTTTTGTGAAATTCCTGGTATTTTTTTCGTAAATCCGTGTATAGACAGACAGACACATGTGAAAACAACCTCCGTAGTGGTGGTGAGAATCTTTCCCATACCAATGAAACTCCACCATTATTGAGTGACTACTTGAACATGACAGTGTTGAAGTCTTTACTGATTTATTACATCTTGTCCTCCTTGTCTACAGACTAACAATAAGCTTGTGCTGCCCACCATCCCGCATAGCATTGAACCTTCAGTTAGACTCGACAGTGACAGTGCAGAGGATGTGCAAAGGGAGGCTTTGAATTACTTTAAAGTCAGTACTTTCACCAGCTACATGGAAATCCGACCACAGAGCTTGACGCCGTTACTTGTTCTTGGACAAAAGGGAACATCAAAAGGTAAGAAAGTACAAGGCAATTTGAATTATTGGGAGCACAGTGTAGGCAACGAGAAATCAAGAGGGTAAAGCCTGCCATAACAATAACCGCAATAATGATAAAAGTGTCATCACCCTCATTAGCACATTCAAGATTCTTATTTTGCATCTCTTTGATTTAAAAAAAAACAAAACTGCAAGTTTAAGTTGAGGATATTAAAGGAACACACCAGCTTTTTAAGAAACATGCCTATTCTGCATCGTCCCCAGAGTCACAAGAAAATAGATCCCCTTCTCTTCTTTGTGTGCACACGAGGGAGCTGAGACCCACAGACAACAGCTCAGTGCTAGTTAGCTTAGCACAATGAATGGCACTGGATGGGAGATGGAGGAAACTCTGTAAAATATTATCTGTCTTAGGTTCAGGATCTTGATTTGTCCAGAGGTATCCCTCCTCATCCTCTTAGTTTGGTTGTAGGCTGAAGGTTTGAGATGCTGCGTCAAATCACTGCAGCCCAGTCAGAGAAGTACTTCAGACGATTCAAAATTGACAACGACTCCTGATTTTGTGATTTCAGTGTTATAGTGCAGGCAAAAGTGTGTTCCAAATCAGGGATATACAATGAGAAATTGTTCCAGAAGAAGCTCTATTATTTAGCTCTCCTTAGTCAACGCGCTGAAAATGCTATTGACCCTACAGCAACACAACAACCGCATAAGGCGGTGTTCACAGAGTAAAAGGCAAACGAGGTACAAAATGAGTAAATCAACAGTGATGAAATGACTGTGTAGGCTTACATTTTGTTAATCTGCCACTTTCCTAGTTCCAAACATTATCCCAGAACCAGAAACTCCCTCAACAACCACTGGCCCTCAACAGATGCCTCTGCTGATGCAGCTGTACACCTCTCCGGATTACCGTTCTCCCCTGGATCCCAACACTAAGGTGCAGAGTGACAAGAGAATCTATGCCGAGGTAAGAGCTTGTGCACACTCCTGTCTGCATCTCGCTTCTCTTCAATCAGCTCAGAAATAGTTTTCCAAAACATGGCAGCCGATGATGCACGGATAGAGTGAAAAACATCAGTTCTTGTGACACATGAAGCTGCCGTGGTGACGTTACACCAGGAAAAGTCAGTGAAGCAAACTGACATGTTGTGTCTCAATCACTTAACAGAAACAAGCTGAACCTTATTTTACAACATGAGTAGAAAGGCTTGTTTTATTCTTGTTGGTGTCACATCAGCTCATTTTGGTATAATCTATATAATTTGGGTACAGAGTTTGTGTCGGGACATTTGTCAAGAATTCAAAACTTTAAGCTTATGTAGTTCATATTGAATTAAGTATTTATTCCAATACTCAGAGCTGTTGTGTGTAAAAGTTTGAAACATAAATCTAACTGTAAAAGGAGACTAAATTGATGATAAATACATCTGATGTCTCTGAAAGGGTTTGATATTGGTTTTAGTAATGTTCTTTTTTGCAGGTGTAACACTTCACCTTGCTCAGCAGTTTCATTCTGTTCTCTTTTCTGTTGTTTTTTTTGTTTTTTTTCCCCTCTCCTATAGATTTCAGGACATACTTTTGGGGATATTGTCTGGACCATCAAGGTGATCAGCTGTTTCGTGCGCTCAAAGGGTTCATGTCCTGTCGTCAAAGAGCTGCCCTTCATGCCCGAGGCCTGCTCCTTGAACTCGTGTCCCAACAGCACTCGACTCAGCTTCTCCTTAGATCAGATCCAAGAGCTGACATCCACCACTTGGGACCTGGAATGTTCTGTCAAACTTTGCTACAGTGAAGTAAGAATCGATCCACTGTTGTTGTTGTTTTTCCCCTCACACTGGATTATGTCATTTGTGACCTTTTTTTTTTTTTTTTTTTTGATGAGCTGTTTTCTTTGACTTACTCCCTAGAAATGTGGAGATGGCGGAAGAGTGAAGAGGAATCTGGAGGTTACTCAGCCATGTCTGCAGCCACCAAGTGAGTTCAGTTTAAACTCCAAAAATATGGCTCAATCTGTCTGGTGGCCTTAGCAGCGGATGCTACGTTAGCATCTTATGGCTTTTTCCATTGTTATCTTCTGTCTCCCTCATTAAAGCTTTTTTTAATACTTTGTGGTCAGCATGCATTCAAATTTTTGGATGATACAAGGACTCAGCCTGTTGATTATTCAAATATTTGCTACACTTTGCTTCTTTAAACACCAAAACAGTCTACAGAGCAGCGCATAAGTGAATTCTGTGTTTTTTTTCCCACTTTTCCTTGATTTATCCGTGTTTTTGTTCGATTCAAGGGCTGTTCAGTAGAGAAGATATTATTAACTGAAAGTGGGATCTTTATCGCAGTTGTTGTCTGTTTTGCAATTAATCACAATTAAAATGACTTAAGTTGCTTTTTCATTCATGAAAATTCAAAAAAAAAAGGCGAAGAAAGTCTGTCTCGGGTGGTCTCTCACACAAGACCGATGGTGGCGCTTTTTAAATTTATTTTGAGCGAATACGTATTACTATGCAGACTAATCTTTTCAAATTTAAAGCGCTAGTAAAAATCAGCAGTCGCAGAAAAAACTCTCTGAACTCTCTAATAACAAAAACTTCAAATTACCTTTTTGCCTTCAGGATGTAATTGTGTGTCTGGTTCTTGGACAGAGCATTTGCTGCCCACTGCTGTAATTTTGACAGCTATTGTTGCTTGCCGTTGCACGGAGCAATGCTGTGCAGGCGGTTGTCATAGCAGTGAACTCAGGATATGCAGTGAAACCAGTAAGTGGGTGCGGAGCAGGGTTCTCGTCCTTTAGGAAGGTCTGCAGGCTGACCTTGTGGCCACAATCAGAAGTAATGGCCCTCAGGGGAGAGGGCTGAAGTCCTTTGTGTTTCCAAGGGGGTTTGACTCTCTGGCTGTCCAAACACAGGCACCAGGTCGCTTTCTATCGTCAGGCTATTCAACTTAACTTACTCAAAAAAAAAAAAAAAAAAAAAAAAAGGAAGAACATCAAGATGATTCAATTTATGAGTAAAACGACACAAGGAAGGAGACGCTGATTAAATGTGGGGGAAACCTGGAGTTTGTCAGACTTATTTGTCAAGCGGAGAAAAGTTTTTTTTTCCTCTTTATCATCCTTTATCGTATTTCCTTGTAGACGAGGATATAAGCTTTGGCATGTCCTGTGTTGCAGTGTGTCTAGTGAGGAAGCTGATTAAGCTCTTCATCCTCATGTGACCAGTTTGTCCTCCTCTTTACCCGTATGTGACGATTTGCCTTCTGAAGTACAGATATTGAGCTTAATTCGATTAATAGAAACTAATGGTGTACTCGGTTTGTTTTGGTGTTTCCTTTCATAACTTCATTTCAGATGTGTTACATCCGCAGCATTACATTGTGCTGTGAGCCATCACTGGGCAAGACTGAGTGATCCATTTAGCGATCCTTCCTGTTTGCCAGAGTGGCGGACACCGGGGAGTCAGAACTGGTCTGCTGTCTGCCTCATCCTCTCCACCTGCACTGGGGCTTCAGCTTCCTGCTCCTGTTTATTCAGCTTTGTTGTCACACAGCAACTAATTACAGAGAAATCTTTCAAGAGGCTGCTAGTGTGATCGGGATGGCTGGTGTGAGGTCAAGGAATGTTCCTCTCTGTCTGAGATGCAGTCAACCCAAAAGCCCACAAGATGTCACTCTATCAGTGCTCTGGGTCATGTTTAATTCAGCTGATATGTTGTATTGTTTCACTTAAATACAAGGCTGGCAGTCCTCATGGAAGAGGGGAATGGAAACTGAACATGAAGCATCTTATTTTATTCCCACATCAGCATTAAACTATGTGATGTTCACGTCAGAGCTGCTGACATGTTTCCTTTTACCTCACTGACATGTCCGCTCCACTTCAGGGAAAAAAAACAAACTGGTGCAAATGATGTGTTGGATTCTCATTTGGACTTGTGGCAACTCTGCATGTTTTTAGACAAAAGTGCAAAATTATATCTGGAAACATTTTCAACAGGGTCAGGTACCAAGCATCCTGGTACCTAGTTAGGTTTCTGAGCGGTTTTCTTAATGAAAATCATTCAGAAACAGAGTTCAGTGGAACATTTTCAAGAGGGTTTTTTTTGTTCTTCTTCAAGGATTCAAGAACAATATATATATATATATTTTTTTTTTTTTTTGAAATTTGAAAGCAAAACTCAATAACTGCCCAGTGAGTTTAAGGTGAGCGGAGGGGAACTGTTAGCGATTTATTGTCGGCTGCAGCAGCGCTGTTGAAATGATGTCTGTAATTCATTCATGACCTTGCCAGACCACAGCGAGTTGAAGCCAAAACCTGGGCGGCCTCGGATAGACTGCTGCACTCCGTCTGTCTGCCTGAGACATGTTTGCTTGGTTCTCTCACTCTTTCAGAGGTGCTTTGAGGGAAAGTGTTTTTGGTTTTTTTTATTGCTGCTGACTCACTGTTTTATGTTTTCTAATATGCTTGTTAGCAGCCAGGCACATTGTGTGAGTTAAAACAACACGCGCGCACACACACACGCGCACACACACACACACACTAAAGCCAGGCTGCTAAATATTGAACATAGAAATCTGTATCATAAATTGTAAAAAAAAACCTAAAAAAACTTTAAGTGACATCACACAAGTATGGTGTGTTACATGAGGAATTTGGTTGTTGAATACTTCTGAGTGGTTTTTCTCGAAGTCATCTTTACTGGTGCATTCAAGGACCTTGTGCACTCTGAATTCAAGATTCAGCTGCCTTGAAATATTCTATTCACTTGGCACATTACAACTGTTCATGTTAGAACTGCACAAAAAAATGTAGTGCAGTAACAGTTTCACATGTTTGCCAGGATCACCCAGAGGAACCATTATCCACGCTGTCTAGCTACCTACTGTATTTATCCATCCACTCTCTGGGAGGCTGCATCAAAGAAATTAGGAGCTGGATGCTCCAGATATTTCTCAGAGTAAATGAGGACAAAACTGTCATTGTTTTTGGGTCCGTGCTCACCTTAACAGCCTGTCCCTGAAGTGTGAAGGGAAAAAAAACAAAACAACCCAAACACCCCAGAAACCTTGGTGTTATTCTGGATTTAAGACCTAAATTTGAGCAGGACCAAATAAGGACGGGAAATCAGCTCATACTCCAGTTCTCGGATGACTAACATTTGTTTTCATTGCCTCAGAGAATTGATTGGATTCGATTTCTTGTCCATAAGTCACTGAAGGGTTGAGATCCAAGATACGGATCAGGTCTTTTGACCCCCGTTCGACCCGGCTGATTCTAGAATTAAAACGTAACATCTGTGTCACTAGACCTGCATTCATCCATCATCCATCTTTGTGCTGCGAGATGTCAATGTGATATTCTGCTGCAACCTTTGCCCACATATTTAATGAGGAGTGAGCACCGCACATGATCTTTGTGATTGAAGTGTTGACTGAACTGAAGGTTGCATTCAGTGTTTTTGTTTTCATGTGTATGTTTCAGCCCCACCATGCTTTGATTTTGGCCTTCCTGGAGTTCTGGGCATTGCGTTCGGAGGATTTCTTATTGGAGTGTTACTTATTGGAGCTCTGTGGTTTATTAAAATTAAAACAGGTATGACTAACGAGGTTTTGTTTTTGGTGGAATGTGGCTCTGGATTTCTTTTTATCAAGATTTAAATGATCTGCTTTATTCAGGGTACCCAACTGGCCTGGACATGACCTCAACAGCAGCAAGTCTCCCCGGTGAGGATTTTATTTCTATTCTGCTGCTCTTATTCAGTGTTTTTTTTCCTCTCAGTCAGGTTCTTACTCGTGTCCCTCCTCTTTCTTCAGGATGCCCCTGCTCAGGAGCTAAACGACAACCTGTTTCTTCCAACCCTTCCCCCTCGGAGAACAGCAGCGCTAACGCTAGTATTGGGAGCACCCAAAGCACACCGACGAGCAGCATGGCATGAGGTTATGGAGATTCCCCACCGCTAGCAGAGCCAGCATCCCCTTTACAAAGTCAACAATAGGGGTTGTCTGGTCTTGTTTTCTTTAATAATGCTTAAAAAGGCATTTCTGCCCTCCTGACCCCCTTTAAATTCTCATTAAAAAGCACAGCCCACATCTTTGACATACAAGCCTGGAATGGATGTGATCTGGGAGTTTGTATTGGTGCGGGAGGGCGGCTTGACGGCTAACAGAAGTCAAATAATCAATGGCTTCTGACGCTCACCTCTGCAGCCCCTCTGTAAAGTCAAGCTCCTCGACAGGAAGTTAAAGAGGGCAAGAGAAAAAAAAAAAAATTGGCTCCCAGCAACAGGAAAAACAACCATATCCCCCCAAGAGCTAGCAGGAAATTCACTGCATTCCTTTGAATGAATTGTGGTTGTGTGATCGCTGCACAATAATTGTTAGACAGGAGACAAACCAGTCAAAAGACTGACTTTGAAAAATAGATGAAAAGCTGTTTGCATTCCCAAAGAGAGACAAAGACAAAAGAAAAGCTTTCGGCTGGGTCAGTCCAAAAAGAGCGAACAACATCTCTCAGCTCAATATGTTCCGATCGCAAACCAATCAATGAGATGTGCTCACCTCAAGGGGTATTGGTGTTAATTTGAGTTTAAGGTCAAAGGTTAACAGCTACCTCCTATTATACAGAAGTCTGGAGCTAAGTTGAAGCTTAACACAAGATTTCTCTGGTGAATTGATCGTATTTTCTTCTCTTTTCATCGTTTTATTCTGTGCCACTTAAGGTGAATCTCGAGTTGATCCCCCAGGGTTATTGGTAGCTCATGAAAATATAAAAAAAAATAAATTGACGCAGTTTAAAATGAACCATTTGCTAGAACAAGACATTTCTATGCATTTTGTCTGTCATTGGAGATGATTCTGATTTCCTAAGTAGCCAACATTACTTTGCATTTATGGCCCAAAGGTAGCGTTAAATTACCAACCATTAGGAAAATGTGTTTTTTTAATTTGTGTGGCCCCACATGCAGCGTACAAGAGATGTGTACATATAGGAGGTAAATGGCTGTACTCAGAGCTGAGTGATGCCCCCATAATGAGGAGTATTAGACTCCGGGCTTCAGTTCTGTCTCAAGTGGCACTGAGCTCACAGGGTGGCCTTCCCGGAAAAAGTCCATCTGGGGGTGGAATTCCAGTATTTTTCCTGTTCTCCTCACAGTATCATCAATCCATCCATCAACCCTTTTTCTATCCCGCTTATCTGTGAAGGGTTGTGGGGGGTGGGGTGGGGGCTGGAGCCTATCCCAGCTGCTTATTGTTGAGAGGCAGGGTTCACTCTGTACAGGTCACCAGTCCATCACATATAGACAGACAACCATTCACACTCACAGCCACACCTACGGTCAATTTAGAGTATCAATCAGCCTCGTCCCCTCTTGATGTCTTTGGACTGTGGGAGGAAGCTGGAGTACCAGAGAGAACCCACACAGGAACAGGGAGAACATGCAGACTCCATACACGAGACTCGAACCTGGAACCTTCTTGCTGTGAGGCGACAGTGCAAACCACTGTTCCACCCTCTCACAGTATCATCTCCCACCAAAATGTAGAATGAGCTCATCAGCACAGCTTGACAATTCACTGGAATAAAGTACACAAATAGAAGACTTCCATTGTCATTTCACTGTCAGGTGTTCTTGCAG
Source organism: Aulostomus chinensis (assembly GCF_037954235.1). Classification (NCBI taxonomy): domain Eukaryota; kingdom Metazoa; phylum Chordata; class Actinopteri; order Syngnathiformes; family Aulostomidae; genus Aulostomus; species Aulostomus chinensis. The sequence continues at coordinate 8,547,925 of NC_141338.1, forward strand.
TTGACTTTTAGCTTTTAGCATCAGATGCTAAACAAATTAGCAAGAAGCATCCCCCCCCCTCCAACTACAGCACTTTTCCTGTTCTGGGTTAAATACAACATTGAAGAACATGCAGAGAATTTATAGACAAATTTAGGATGAATTCGTGTATACATGCCTGAGTATCAATCCTTAACCACATTATCTAGCAGACTTCAGACTAAGTCCATTTTTAGGCAAACACACACACACACACACACACACACACAAAGATGACATGCATCCGTCATGTATAAACTGTTTTCCCTGCAGCTGAAGCTCCTCAATTGGACATGAAAAGATCATCTGCAATAAAAGTCAACGTTCTTTAAATGTCCATGTGGTGCTTTTCTTACACTACAAGATATCTGGAGCAAAATGTCATGCCTGGGCTTTTCTGTTTTTGAAGCCGCAGTTAGCGAGAACGGTCTCAGAGGCAAGGATTCAGACAGGAAAGTGAGACACGTCACACATCAAAGGAACCCACCAGCCATCGAGCCGTGTGGTGTTACATATCATTATCACAGGCCGACTTAATTACAGGAGAAACATGGTGCCATATAGTTCAGCAGTATTTTCTGTCAGAACATCTGTGCGTTTCTCTCTCCACAGTAGCTAACATTAGCACCACGTTAAAAGCTAATGACATCATAACATGGGTCCAGTCTTTCGTTTGGGGCCGTCAGTCCTTTTTCTGCTGGAACACCATCAGAAAAGCCATCCAGGGGGAGCGGAGGGGGGGGGAGGCAGTAAAGGTACTAACAAAAGCAATAATATTGGTGATTAATTGGTTCCATATTAAATAGTACTTTTTAAAAAAAAAAAACACTGTAGGAAGTTTTCTAAAAGTTTGACCAAAATTTATAATCCGAACCATGCAAGTTTCAGAACCTTTGACCAGCTCTGAATACGGACCATTTAGTCTCCAGGAGTACACTCGTATGTACTGTTTGCTACTAGTTACAGGATGTTCACTGAGCTGATTGAAATAGAAATGTATCTGACACAGGAACTCATTTCAAAGAGTCTGCACCACCCGTTCAGATCAGGTGTAGAAGCTTGATTGGGACTTTTAATGAGGGCTACAACTGCAGACCTAGACGGTTGATGGGTAAACCCACGATTTGTTTTATTGTACAAACTATATTCTGTATTTCTTTTACCACTCGTTCACCAGATATTACTGCCGCATATCAAATCTTGTGGTATGTTTCTGTTTGTTTTTTTTATATTTTAAGTCCATCTGTAGCCACGAAGCTCTGTTAAAAAGCACCCACAATGTGATGTTGAAGGTTTTCTTCGAATGCATTTGATACACTGAGTTACTTTTACCGATGCACATAGTTTGTAGTCACATTCCCAATACTGAGACACGTTTAGATTTGGGGTAATAATCGAAAACAATGTATTCACCTTCAAACTTAATCTAAATTATGTTCTGTTTTCCAACGGTAGAGAGAAAGATAGTACTCCAAAAAAAAAGAAGCAATTATCTTGTTGTATCAGGCTATTATCTCATTATAATGAGATGATTATCTTGTGGAAACCTCAGTTATCTTGTGATAAAGACTTAGTTGTCACATTATCTTGAGATAACGAGATAATCGTACGTTATTATCTCATTATCACAATTCTGTCATCCCGTTCTAACTGGGCTTAAATTTATCTTGTTAACACGAGATAACAAAGAAGCTCATCGTCCCGTGTGTGAACTTAATATCCCATTATCATGAGGTTCCACATCTTTCCTGCCAGTGCAGCCTTTCTCATCTTCCGTACTTTCCAAAGCAACGCGGTTGCTCTGTGGTGTCTGTATATGAGCTCTCCCGTCTCTCACTCAGTGGGTGCTTCCATGTACGTTTTCCTGTGCATGTTTTCTCGTGTATGTGTGTAAAGATAGAGAACAAAAGATGGCCAGTACAAATTGCCACTTGAGTATTTGTGCAATATGATGAGGTAAACTTGTATGTAATTGTCTATATGTGTTTTTTGTTTTTTTTTTTGCTATGTAAAAGTGTATGATATTCCTACTGTTTTTCCTTCATTCAGCCCTTGTTCTTTTGAAGAATTGGGACAAATCCTAATTACGGCACTTATCAAATGCACAAGTTTTGTATTTGTATAGGTTTTTTTTTCCATCTTTGGTTTTTTTTGAATTTTTTGAATTCTCATATATACATATATTTTATTTTTGATTAAATTGTAGTCACGGAAAGTATTTGTCATGTGTATGTGTCACGTTAGTGCATTGGCTGTCTGTTTCCTCGACTCCAAAGATTTTCCTGTTGTCCAAAAACATGCTGAAACTAATATCCTGACATTGTATTGACTTCATTGTATTACGGACTGGGACGGTGATGCACGTTCTGCTAGACGGAACAGTTACATCCCAGTTAAAAGCACAACACTCGCGTAGCTTTCAGGAAACCTACCAGTGAAAATACAGCAGTTAGTGAGCTTATTACTTTGTTTTTTTAACAAAAATGTCCACGGTATTAGCCATATTGTCTCTTCCTCTGCATGTCAAGTACATTGTGTTAAATTAGCTCCAGTGACTGCCAGATTCTGTCTGGGCACTGACAGTAAAATCAGACAGACTGTCAGTTAATTCTCTTGTTAAGCCTGAAGATCCCTTCATTACCTCTGACAACAGCTTCTTCCTCTTCCTCCTCCTCCTCTTCATCCTCCTCTTCCTCCTCCTCCTCCTCCTCACATACTCAATTAAACCAAAATGGGTCCATTTGCTGAGACAGTACTCAACGGATGTCATGTATTTTTATGCCGTCTCTGAATAAATATAGGATTTCGTCTAAAATTATCCAAATAAAGTGAATATGACTTTGTGGTTTATGTGTGTGTGTGTGTTTTATGTATGTGTGTGTTAGTTTTTTTTAATTTTTTTTTATTTTACAGCCTTGTTACTCTGTGGTGGATAAGCCAAGAGCATATGTAGAGTTTGCCAGCATCTCTCGGGACAAGCAATATCAGAGTTATAAAACAACACACTTGGCAAGGCACTGACACACAATAATGGGCTGAACAATGAAGCGCGCAGAATAAGTAACTGCTTTAAAATGTATCAACAGAAGCGACTGAGCTCACGTGAGCGACGGCTCACATGTTCAGGAGGTGAAGGTTTCTTTGTGACATTAATTCTGTTCTGACGACACATGCCTGAATAGAAAATAGAGTTGAAAAAATAGAAAAAAAAGAATACATTTGGATCAGAAGTGTGTCAGACTGTCTAAATGTGTCTGATAAAACATGTATAATAAATGATAAAGAATGTATAACCTTGCCAAACATTTTTTGACACTTCCACAAAGGCTTTTTATTTGTATTTAATTACTGTGGGGTTTCGTCCGCGCTGGAGAGACTAATTCAGTCTTTACTAAAGTTGGAAAGAAGAGATGAAAATGCATTTAAAGTGTTGCTTTAGTTAACAAATTAAATAATCGTAATAAAACCGTATGAAGATACTTAAAAACCAGTAGAGTATTAGAATGATGTATTTAATGTCTCTCGGACTGAACATTTTCTTTATTGAAAAAAGAACACATTAAAATAATTAACGCAATTAATCATAACTTTGCCCCTTGACCCCGAGTGCAGGTTTAACATGGAAACAGGGAGCATCAAGGTAACCAGCTGAGGGCAGTAACACGTCTTGTTTGTTTGAAGTCTGCAGAAAATTAAAAAGGAGAAGCGTCCCTGTTATTGTGAAGGAAGTTGTACGTTAACAATGTAACATGTCGCGAGTGTGCGGACAGCACGTCATGCATTCTCACATTAACCAAACTGGAACCAAAACGGATTTATTTCGACTGGTTACCGAGCGTGTAGTCAGATATGTGTTCATGACGTCTTGTGAAATGTTTGATTTCCTCTGCCGAGTTTGTGTTGTTGCTTGTTAAGTCCGTCAGCGGCACCACACCAAAACTGCCAGGCTGGTTTTAATACAATTTGGTGGAAAGGCCAAAAGAAGAAACACATTTTTGGAGGATTTTTGTTTCGGCTTTGTTCACCATTAAGAGCTCAGGCATGTTTTAAAATCTGCATTCATGTCCCGGGAAATACTATTTTAGAAAAGACCAGCACTAAGACGTGAAGGTTTCAGTTGTGGATTTGCATTTCTATACAGTTTCTAGATAGGGCAATTTTTTTGGGGGGGGGGGGGGTTATTTTAGGTAATCTCTTAGGAAATATTACATGGATCATTTTTTATAAGAACATTCTGGCATATTTGTAATACATCTGGAAATAAATCCAGACATGGTTTCATTTGTGGATTAGCATACAATAGAAGAGTGGGCTATCAGCCTTTGCGGAGGTCTGCACTCTCTGAGAACATTTGGAGTTCAAAATCACATAATTATGCAGGGCTGGACTGAAACACAATGAACCGAAACAGTCGGAACCATCAGGATGTTATGAGGCATACGTGCCCATTACTGTTGATCAAAATTGTGAAAATCACTGTGTTTTTGACCGTCTCCAGCCTTTACAAAGGGTCAACACTTCTGTTTCAGCTGTAATCTTTTCAGGCAGTACAGTCGGTGTTTATGGACAACCACAACAGCCTTGCACAGAACACACCGTGTATGCAGTTTGTGTGTGGGTGTACACTTGTTTACCTATTCAGGTTGTTTATGTGGCGGGTAAAGAAAAAGTGTCCTTTTCTGCTGTTTGCACATAAAGCATGCAACAAGGACTCATTTCAGGGCAAAACCCGTTGCACTGCTTGGTTTTGTGAATATGAAGGAGTACGTGGGAGAGAGAAAAACAATTTTGCTTTTCTCTCGGCAGGGCCATCCCGTTTCCGCAGGTAAATGTCGAGGTATCTGTTAACAAAGACGGGATCTCGGTTTTGTTTGAATCCTGTGACCTAACATTTGATTAAAAAAAATCTAAATGTTGCTTTATGACTTTGCAAACAATATTTCAAAAGACATTTAAGATGAATTAAAAAATGCCGTTGGTGTGTGTGTGTGTGTGTGTGTGTGTGTGTGTGTGTGGGGGGGGTGTTGCTAAGGAGTTGCTTCCCATCCATATAGTGTGTTGCTAGGCTCTCAGGGGCAGCAGAGGCAGTCATACATTAACAATAGAGCAGACAAGTTGAATAATTCAGCATGAAGGTTATACACAGGTAAAGCGCAGTGGACGCAGATCAGATAAATGCGACTCAACATGCCAAAAATGTGCTTCAATTTACCTCATCTGATAAATGATGTTGAATAAAATAACTTGACAAGTTGCGATGTTAAACGGTAGAAAAGGTCCCTCCTCCTCCTCCTCCTCCTCTTTCCCACCTCGCATATTTGCCCTCAGGCTTTTAGTAACTTTTTATTTCCAGTGTGCATTGTAATGTGGTGTAAAACACACACACACACACACAAGTACAACGCAAGCTGACTACATAATCTCACTACCGATGTGTAGACCCCTTCAATAGTTAAGTATTAAATGAAGGAACATCTGTAGTGGTCACATGCTGCAGTGCTGGGAGTCTTATCACCTTTTAATTCCCACTTCTTTTCATCACCATGATTGAGCTTTGCTTTCTGTCACGTAATCAGGCATCACATCAGAATTGCCAATCTTTTTGTATTATCAAGTTCTGAATAACCCGTCATTCACGTACACATGTACAGATTTTTGCTCCGACTCTATGATAAAACCGTGGAAAATCACGGACTGAGACCAACAGAGCGATGAGGCAAAGACGGAGGAGCTCATGTAAATAATCCGATCACAGGAAGGTGAGTGAGAGCGGAGAGATGCCTGGTTTCTCAGCCCTTATTGATGTTAAACTCATACGTTGACGAAAAAGATGTCTGCTTCCATTTTTCTGACAACTTTAAGCACCTTTTGATAAGTATTAACTATTAATTTCCATTTTCTAGGCTTGAACTTTGAACACTGTGCTAGAATTCAACAATTATGCGTCGAGTAGACCGGCAACATCGATCATGGAATTCAGAATTCGTCTTATCACAGCGTTCCTTTGTCTTCATCGTGTTACATTTGTTGTTGTCACTCTGCAATGAGTGGCTGCAGGCAAAGGTCCCATGACATGTAATTAGACTGATAAATGAAGTTCCACAGACCACCACCAGATGGTGCAATATTTTAGATTTTCTTTGAATTCACAGTTGGTAGGACATGAGTCGAAGAAGACGATGAATCTCATTCTGTTCATTCACACCTTTAATACTTGATATGTCTCGACCAATCAGAACAAACCGGTAAATTTGGTGACTGACAGGCTTGAGGGAGGGTTCTGTCCGATAACACGGGAGGCATAAGTGAAGCTACTTGGGAGTGAGCCGTCTCTCCCTCAGAAACTCACTTCAAACACCCGAAGGCGCCACGCTGCACACAAGGTTGTTTACACACTTCGAGACTGTACACAGGCTGCATCTCTCTCTCTCTATCTCACACCAACACTGAGACATTCACTCACAAACACCCACAGAGTTGACAACACCTCTGCGAGTGTCCGCAGTCCAGACCGGGGTAATCCTATCACGTATAGGCACTGTTGGACGCTTGGAGCAAATCTTATTCCTTCAAAATGCAGACACCTCATGACATGAGGCCCAAACACCTCTGCTGAGCTTTGTCTTCATTTTTCTTCACTTCTCTACTTCCACATATTAGTAACCTCTTTTTTGTTTTTTAAATGAAATAAATACTCTACAGATGAAAGCAGGAGAGTAGGAATGTTAAACACCGCACAAACAGGACCTGTGATATTTTTAAGCTCGTCTCATGTGTGAATGTGGAGCCCGAAGCACTGCATCTGTATCTGCGAGAGCGGTACCACCGGCGGACGACTGGCAGAGGAGGCCAAGCAATGACCAGAACAGCTTGGAGAGAGAAAAAAAAGGTTGTTATCAATGTAAAAGTATGAAGAAAAAGAAAAAAAAAATGTCGCTGCGGCTCATTTTCACGAGATGGAGCGCGACCGACTCAATGCTGTGACAGCAAATTAAAAAATTTAACTTGAAAGAGTTGGATGAGGGTTGGCCGAATTTTCCCACCATAAAGGTCCGATTTGGCTCGCCAGACAATAATTTTCATGCAGTTTTCTTTTTTTCATGTGGTAAAATTGCTCTTTACTGCTACCTACATCGAAAAACGTCAAAGAAATTTCAAGACTGCGGGCATACAAGACTTAAACAAGATGTGCTTCTTTTACAGGATATCAAGGAAAACACAGCTACTTTCTCCAACAGACGCTAACGTGAAATGTGTCCAATTACAGTTTTACTATCTTTTAACTTGGAGTTTACCCCATTAAATTAATTTACTTTGTGTCTTGTGTCACAATTGTGAGATGAAAAGACGGCGATTTCGTTCATCTCCCTCCGCTGTGATTATGTTTGCAAAGAGTTGTTGAACCAACAAAACAAATGAGTTGGTTGGAAAATACAAAAAGTTTTCGCACATCAAATAGAATCTCAGTCAGTTATGTTGGGTCAGATTTACTTAAATGATTTAATTACTTTCAGATTGTCCATTTATATGACTTCAACTTTTTCCAACTTAATTAGTTTGTCAAGAAAATTCTGTTTTGTTTTTTTGTTTTTTACAAACTGATAAACTACAGTGGAACTTTTCTTTGAACGTGTCTGGCATTCTAAAATTTCCTTTTTTTCTCTCTTTTTGTTTTTAATAAATGTGATACGCTCTCTGTTTAGATCTGAATCATTACTGACCTTGTCTAGCACGTCTGTTTTCCTCGCAGATCATTTTATGCATCATTGTTCTCCTCCTCAAATCTGAGCGTGGGCCAGGAAGTTATTGCAGTGCTGAAACAGCCAGTGTTCGTTAGCTTAAATGTGATTGATAAATTTCCTCTGTGAAGGCAACCTACTCCCACATTGGCAGATATGGAAATAAGTGGATTGGAAAACACAAATGTAAATTAAGTAAGCAGTAAGTGTAGCTCTAGATAAACCCCTGACTGCCTGTAAAGAGAAGTGCCTTCGTGCAGAGAATGCTGAGCACAGCTAGCCCCTGGTAAACAAAGCTTCTGCTATTTAGTTTCAGTTGGCTTAATGAAAATGAATGAGGGGGCCTTGTGCAAAGAGGAGTGTTTTTTTTGTGGGTGGAGGGAGAGAGGAATTGGCTATGGTGGATGGAAAGCTGGACTGAGAGATAAAGTTACTAGCGGGTGGCACCAACCAATTTGGACAATTACAAATAAAGCCTCCGGCCCAAAGCACGGCCATAATGAATTTAGAGGAACAACATACATGTTTAATGTGCATTCAAATCAAATTGGTAGGATTGTTAAAAAAAAAAAGGTGTGTGCATGTATGGTTGACAAAGATGAGCTTTTTTAGGGAACTTGCACGGAGGCAAATGACAGTAAAAACTTGGAGAAGATGTGAGATGCTCAAAATCAAAATGAGGCAGGTGGTTTCAACCAATACTGGCTTCATGAGGTGGGGGGCTGTTGTTTTATCCCAGTTTCCTCCAGTGTTTGACAATGAAACTTTTCAAGTCAAATTTTATCTATACAGCCAAAAATCACAACTTGTACAAGGTCTGACAATCCAAGAAAAGGCACTCAACAGAAAACATTTCTTTCCTCCAGTCATTGTTCATTTGCCATGACTAACCATGGCTTTCACCTCTGTGATAGTTGGTTATAAGAGCCATAATAATAGCTGCATGACATCCAGGGGGTAGTGTACTGAAGTGCAATCCTTTCCTTTTTTTCTGTGCCGTGAAGTAATACTTCCCCCATAAAGGACATTTTGCTTTTCGAGTCCTCACTAATAGGTGTCTTGAGCTCCCTGAAACTTTTTTTTCCCCCTCCTGCATTAATTGTGCCTCCAGAATGCAGAAAGAGCCAGCAACATACATTTAGCTCGAAGCTAACGGCAGCTAACAACAACAAAAAATCCCATAAAACTGTGTTTACAAACTCTAAAGAGCATCATCAGGTATAATCAACAACTTCTTATCCAAAAACACTTGGCTTTGCACAAACCCCCCCCCCCAAAAAAAAACAAAACATGCAAACAAACAATAATAATCCCAAAAAAATGTCAACATTTCTGGTTAAGCACTATCATGAGCAAGTTGGTTGAATTTAATGCCACCTGGTGAATAAGCGCCACAGTTATGCAGTTGTTAGCCAGCGGTTGCCATTAGCTGCGAGCGAAACATGAGTTACTGGCTCTTCCTGCATTCTGGAGTCACAATGCAGGAGGGGAAAAACTGTCTTTGTGAGCTAATTGTACGAACTTGAAAGGCAAAATAAGCTTTTGGGATGAAGTACTGCTTTCATGCAGTCGTGCCCCAAGAATATTTTCTCATTGATGGTGCAACAGAAAATGTTGGGATGGAACACTGAAACCCAAAAATTCCTCTATGCTGTTGTACACTTTGTGTGGACTAATAGCAATAGAGTTTTGCGTTGATTCCTTTTTGTTTTCATGCGTTGTCTCGTGGGGGGGGGGGGTTTCATTTTTATTCAACTTGCCGCCCTTTTCGTCCAAAGCACAAATACGCTGCACAGCTTTCGTTTGAAGTCAGTCTGATTGTGTTTTTGAACTTGAGTAGGCTTCCCAGTAAATGTTGTTTTTTTTTCTCACAGAAAGTCTCCAATTACTTTCAATACTGCTTTATTCAGCTGTTGCTGTGTCTCATGGTAAACAACAATATAGACTGTGCCCATAAACACCCCTCATTTTCGTAAGTGGCTTTCTTCCCATTTTTGAACCCCTCTTCAGATGTAAACACTGAATCTCCTGAGGAAGCGGGAATGAAGTGCCGGCAGGCATAGCAGTAGCCCGAGACTTCACTAGTATTTCAGTATTTATGCATACTGCGCCACTCTTTCATGAAGCCCCATCTTCTATCACCCTGAAGGGTTCCAGGGAAAAACTTGGTGAGTTACACAGTGAGACATTTCTAATTTTTTTTTCCCCAACCTGTTTTAAATATCTGGCATGGCAATGATATCAGGCACGCCTCTTACTAATGGTTCTGTTTCACCAATCATCCACTTGCTACAGAGCTGTCATGGCTGTCACTTCAGCTTTGAAGTGTGTTGGTGCCCTCTCTCTGGAAGAGGGCCCAGGTCTTCTCCTGTCAGCTCCTGGGTCCATTTCATGTCACAAAGGTAGCACCGGTGTCTCGTCTTCAGGGGATTCCTGCACCTGTAAAGTCCATCATCCGTGGGATTGTCTTCAATTATGTATACTACGTCATTAATAAATCCAACCTGCTTCAACGTCTTTACCTTGGCCTGCTTGGTTGTTATCCTTTTATGATAGGAATACAGTCAAATTAAATATATTTTCATTTACGTTTTTTGTGCTTTGCTGTTAGAGAACTGGAAGCGCACAGTATGAAATCATGACTGAATCACAGCCTATTAAGGCGACACCTCAACCAGCCGCCCCGTTCAAGCCATTCCCAAGCTGCTGCTCAGGGCTTCTTAATTCTGACTTTCTACACACAATATCCAACAAAGTCACCATACGCATCATTTGGAGGCCACAGCTGTGCTGTGATTTCAGATATATTTACATTACACCACACACATACAACACACTCTCCTTAGTTTTTTCCTTCACGCGGCAATAAAACCTTGGTCTGCCAGAGAGATACGCGGCAAAGACGCAAGAATCTGAGTACATTTGTCTAATTCATAGTCAAAAACCTCATTAGATTGAATTTGACAGCAAAACTTGTTCTTAAGCAGTACAACTGATTTCAAAAAACAATCTTAGGAGCAAATTGTCACTCATTCCACTGACAGATATTTGTATTTATTAAACAAGAAAACTGAATTTTTTGTCTGGTAAAATGATCCTGCTGCATGTTTCGATCATTTAAATAGTGTCATTGTCATTTCCTCATCAGTATCTGGAATTTGTTCTTGTATTTTCGCTGCGTTTTTTTTTTTTCCTTCCAGTGAAAGTGCCAAGAAATTAGATGAGTTTAATTATGTGTTGGTTCCTTTTCCCACAGTGTGGATTTTCAGCGGTTCCTCTCAATGATGGACATCCTAACAGTGAAGATGAAGCACGGTGGTTTTTGTATACAACCGCTCTCCACAGATGTAACCGGGAAGGATTGTTCTCCAGCTTCAGTCGATCTTTGTCAATTGTAGTCATGAGCACGACTCCGCTGCATACTTCTCCCTGTCAGCCACTGTTGATGTTCCGTGTGTACTGAGGTCAGTAAACGCTGGATGGTGGTTGAAGCGGTTACTTTTGCGAATGGATTTCTTTGTAAATGGTGTAAGTTTTTGTATGTTTCTTTCTTATTGATAAGTTTGACACGAATGACTTCACATAAAGTCACTTTCATTCATGACCTCGTGATTTGACAACCAAGTTTCTTTTCCAACCAGGTAACGCCAGCGTAGAATCAGCGCAGTTGTTTCATCACAGCACGCTATTATTCGGAGTATTTGAGCAACCGCAATATCAAAGAGTCCACAAGGATGTGATCTGGATTTTATTTAGGCGCGTTTATTGTTTCATCAACTCTTGAAACACAAAGACAATTTGGTTTTGCAATTTATTCCTGAGAACTGAAAACAAAATTAGACGATGAAATCATGACCATGAAATAATAAAGTAAAAAAAAACAAAAAACACAAAAAAAAACCTTCAATGAAACAAAACCGACTGCAGCGCTGCCAAAAAATGCAATATCAACACAGGCAAAATGGACTGTTATTCAGACTCTGCATCAATAATGTTTTAGCATTGCTCATTTCATCAATATATTGACACCTCAACTTATCGTTACTCCTGACAGTTATTCTCCTTTTCATCTTCATCATACTTACTATATTAAAGTGGGATTGCGTGCAACACACGAGTTTCCCACTGCAGATCAATAAAGTATTTCTGATTCTGAAGCGGTAGACAAACTAAAGGATGAGGCAATTCATCATGTCGTAGGTCACGTATGTGGACACGCGAGCGGGTCAGAGTTCCCGTCCACTTTGAGAAAGCCATAAAGGAACATAGATGGAGACTGGGACACAATCAGGTTTGTGTCACACTGAGTTTTGTCAACCACAGAACACTGAGAGATAAGACAGGCGCCGATAAACTAATACGAGAAACTAAACTTTCAGCGAGTTAGAGGAAAATCTCTGATGAACCCTTAATGTAGTTTAACATGTGACATAGATGAATACAGTTCATTTACATTTCGTAGGGGACGTTTCAGGCAATGAGCAATGGTGATTAATCAACGTCTCCCATCAGAATGCTTCGCATCCTCCGTGGGTTTGGTGTATAAACAACAATAACACAGAGGTTAATATGTGATGTTTTCAAACACGAACAGGTTGAACATATTGACTTTATGTCAACCTACCACTTGGCCTTTTGTTTTCCTGGGAATGGCCTGTCACTGTGATGGCAGCAGAAGGACGGAAGATTTCTCGGAGGAAAGATGGCAAGGGAAAGGTCACGGTGAATAAAAGGCTTTTAATCTGAGTGCCTTGTGTCGTGTGCCCAGGGAATATCAAAGTCATCCCATTTCTAGAGAGGTCAAAGCAGGGCAGCAGTCCTGTTTGCCCACTTCTCTGGTCTGTGTTTGTGATGCCTAAATACCCGCGGCTGGTGAGCTTTAAGAAAAGGTTAGAAACAGCATGGTGTTTTGTCTCTCTGTTTTCCTTCCGATGTGTGTGTGTGTCTCTCCCTCTCTCTCTCGCCATGTGTTCCTGTGTGCTCGCTTGTGCAAAGCTCACAGCATAGAGATAAGATATGTCTGTGTTTGAAGCTTAAGACTGTGATGTTACCATCCCCAAACAGGAGGAAGACACTGTTGCTGTCATTTTGCTTACAACCACTAAATAAATGGAGCAAGACTCGGTTGCTTTCTCTGATTCAGCCACAAAGATATCAAGAATGATTAGATGTCCACATCTATGAACGGATGAGTGATTCTTTATTTGTTTTGGATGAACAAAAATGCAATAATAACTTTTTTTAAAAAGTAAGGTGTTGACACAAATTAACCTACAGGTGTGACGGAGAATGAATCTGTTCTAAATTTCCATTTTCCACCAGTAGACGTCATCGCTATTTGTGATGTATTAGTAATGTCAGAATACGACCAAAGATCGAAGCTAAAATGCTACGTTTTAATTTACCTTCGAATATGGAGGTTTGAGCTGGAGGTCACGTCACATACAAGTTGACCAGTAGAAGCTAAATTTTGTCAGCACCTCACTTTCGTGCAAATTAGCATCGTAGCAACACATCTACAGGTAAAATATGAAGAGCACTATGTGCATGACGGTGTAAAATTAGGAGTAAAAGTGCTAAACACTGTTTATTTCCAAAGTGTGGTGACTGATGTAAAGAGTAGCCATTCTGAATTGTGAACTTTGGGTTTGTCAGGAATTCTGACCTCAGAGGTAGGTTCCGGTTAAACTTTCTGGTTTGAAACTCGGTAATTCCAACATCCAGTTTCAGCAAGAATGCACCCAAAGTGTTGAGACGAACGCTGGTGCTTTGGTTTTCAAAACATACAATCACAAGTAAATTATTCATTGCTGTTCTCAAACTCATCGAAAACTGTCCCAGTTACACGTAAAACTCAATACAATTTATAATTACTAATGTATTTCACAATTACATATACAACCCAATAATCCCAAATCTGTGTGCACCCACATATGTGTGTCAAATAATCACACCAGTAACAAATAGCAGTCGACCAAAGCTAACACAACCCCATCTTCTTTCATCTATCTGGACCAAAATAAAACATTGTAACTCAGGTGGATTCGGGTCCGACAAATGCTCGATTGTTTCTCTGACCCTGCCAATAGAGATGGATAGTAAAACTTTAATTTGATGTCAGCAGCATTGTTAGCTAGTCCATTAGGTGTGAAGTGAGATCGCGTTTTCTGCAACATTGGCTCCAATCATCCGTCGTGTCACACATTGGCAACCATTCAACTGCAGTGCTCCCTGGTTGCTTTTAAAGACATTTTCTAGTTAGAAAACAAACACGACAACAGACAAAGCTGTCAATTTAAATATGAAACTTTCATGGACGAGAGAGGGAGCCTTCATGAACAAGAGAGGTGACAGCAACACTATCCAGCTTGGCATTTCAGCTACATCCGCTGTACAAAAGCAGCAAGAATCCTGACTTATCCCATATATATACATATTCTTGGTGTTTTTGCAGTCGATGGATGTGTGATAAATTTGGCAGCTGGTCACAGTGACAGGTTGCAGGTTGGTTTGACAGAATGGAGACAGTGTTACAGAATGAAATCAGAAAGTGTGTCCAATTGTGGAGATGTTAAACTGTCATGAAAGTAGACACTGAGCCGATATTTATTTTCTGTCCTAGTTGAACTGACATCTAAAATCCTTCGTTGGATGCAGATGCATTTAACGTCCTATAAATCACATACCTTTGCACATAGCACACAGAGCTGTGTTGTCGCTCTGGGATTAAATGCTAAGACACAACATTTACTTTATAGAGCAGCAAAGGAATGAGTTTCTAAAACCTGCAAATGAGTTATTAGCACTGTTAGCATCCCTCATCTCAAAGTGTGTAGGTATTTGGTTTAATACCCGAAAAACATCTGAGACTCATGCAAGCTTAAGATATTTTAACTTTTTGTTCTGAGAAAAAAAAAAAAACATTCGTGAAAAGCTTTTAATTTGTTAAGAACAGTGGGTGCTGCACCCACAGTATTCATATGAGTGTAGTAAATTGTGAAGAACAATAAATGTCATCAAATCATAAACAGAGGAAGGGCAAAGGTGGAAATGTGAAGTTTATACCTGTTGAGGAGCTGGATGGTAGCATAACGTTAGCTACAATGTTAACGTTATAGCATTTAAGCTTCAAAAATCATAGAAGTGGTGTTCATTCAAAATAGAATGAAGAATAGCAGGCATGACCCCCCCCCCCCCCCCCCCCCCGGTAAAAACAATGTTGTCCTGTCTTTACTGTATCATTGGAGAAACCAACTATATAATCATAGACAGTAATATGCACGGACAACACTTGATAAACAATAGATTTTAGAGTTTCAAAAGATTACAAAGATTATGCCCTCATGCCTCACAGTAGTTTGGTCCACTGCCTTCCATCCCTAAACCCCAACACACATTAGCCCCCACAGTGAGCGTTGGGCGAACTCTGGAAGGGTGTCAATTGTAGCAGACCTCCAGTAGCTTGCAAAGGTTAACTACAAACAATGGATGTGTCTGAAATTTTTTCCTTAACTTCTAAAACTCAGTGGAGAAAGAAACACATTGGGAATCAGACTGCTTTTTATTTGCTTTTACCATTTTTTTCAAGTGGTTTGGTTTGTTACAAATGCCAGAGATGTGTGCCTACCTACTGTGTTATCATTTAGCCTATGTAACTAGTCTTTTTTTTTTTTTTACTGCAATTGTTTGCGATTTACCACTTAAATCATAGACTACAACCACTGATCATATATTAAGTGTATGGCATTCATAGTATTCTGGAAAGATACTGGCGTTGGTCTTCGATACCAGATATTGAAGACAAAAGAAGGAGCACTATGCCAGATGTTTCAGGCAATGTTACAACAAAAATAACAGCACAGGGTTCTTCATATTTTAGATGCCCACATCAGCACAGTAAGTAGAATGTAGACCAATGCTAGTCTAAAACACACAAAAAACACTTGTTCAAAACTGCAAGAGGCCAGTACAAGGGAAACGTGTTCTGTCTCATTCCTGGTGAGGAATGTGCAGCTCAAGACAAGTAAAAGCGAGGAAAATAGAAGAATGTCCATGGACGGAGACCATTGACAACTTGCTCTGTCTTTTTAACGGCGACAGCAGCAATCAATTACTGACAGATTGACATCATTAGCATTGATATGAAAGGTGGACACATTTCCACATCGGCAGAAAAAAAACCCCATAAACAATAATTTGTATACATTATATTAGCTGGCTAATTCAAAAGCGTTTTTTCTTATTAATTGAAAACATGATGTGTGTCTTGAGATGCAGGTTCAGGCAGCCTTTTACTAATTAGTAAAATCAATGGGTGTTGTGCGGACAGGTACAGGATGTATTAATCTGTGTTCATTTAGATTAACCACAGCTTCAGACAGCTCAGCATCCTCCTGGGTTGTGCTAAATGAGAGAAGTCAGTGGCGACACACGTGTCAGGACTTGTCAATGTCTGTGTGACTGCTCCATGACTATTCATTTAAGCAACATTCCCCTCCCCTCTTGGACTCTTTTCTGTCTTAGTCAGTCTGCCAGATTGCCTTTGTAGAACATGAGTGCAACAAAGCATGTTGGGGACTCAAAGAAAGCAAACAGTGATTCCTGGCAACTCAACAAGAGTCTGCCATGTCCCACTTTGCCAAAATAGCACTTGGTTTTATTAAATCACATGAAGAGGCAACACCTGTGGCAACAGCTTTCCTGTCGCTTTTTTCCCTCTCATCTGGGTTTCCAATTATTCTGTTCCTGAGCTGGTGACTAAGGTCTACGCCTTAAAGGAAAAGGCCAAATTTTTGGAAAGTAGAGCCAGAAAAGAAAAAAAAAAAGATACCGTTCTCTCCTCTCCGCATGTAATAAAGAGCTGCAGAGCTCCACCGGTGAGCTGACTGCTAATAAGCTTTGCTGCAATGAATGCTAGCATTGGAGCAGTAGAGAGAATTACCTCAAAAGTTATCAAATACATTTTGCCCCACTACAATCTTTGCATTTCATGAATAGAACCAGGGTTCTCGATAAACATTGGCCATAAAAAAACAAACAAACTGCTGAAAGCTTTTTTTGTTGTGTGAGATACATACCCATAAGTAACTACGGCAACTCCCTCATCTTGCTGTCTCGTCTTGTTGATCCTGCAGTTCCTCCTCTGTCTTCATTGTGGGTCAAAATCTCGGCAACCAACTCCATCCATCCATCCATTTTCTACTGCTTATCCTGTTATCCACTCAATTTAGAGAGTCTACGTCTAAATTACATTTCAAAATTTTCATAATTTTTTGAATGTCTAATTAAGGCAAAGACTGTTTTGTAGAAAATTATATTTGATGACTTTCGCGATGGTACGCTCCTGCGCTCATTGCCGCTAAACTAACCCGCAGCATCTGTCCTTGAGGGGTTTGAAGCTTTGTAAAGCATGCAGAAAGAAAGAAATACATCTTTTTGTCTAGGACTAAAATTGATGGACAGTAAGCATATTTCCCCCAAATGTTGGTATTTTCCTTTAAATTTGGATATTTTAGGTGCCTTCTTCGTCTATTTGACCGGATAATATTCAATGCACCCTGAATAAACAGGCCCCGCAAACTGCTGGACCAAAATGTTTTATTTTACAATCAGTTACAACAAATTAAGCTGTTAAAAAAAAAGAAGAAAAAAAAAGCTTAAATAAAAGCCACAAAGACTGAGGATGCAGTAAAATTTTACAATGAGCAACTCAATTAACCTTCTAGCCCACATGAAAACAGAATACTTGGAGCTGGTCTAAGCTTGTAGGGGAGTTAGTGAAAAGATATACAAGCAAAAACAAGCGGGATAAGCTCATGTCACGTCTAATTTGACATCCAGACCACTCAGCATTCACCTAATGTAGCAAATCCACAATTCAGCCTTCCTCAACACAACTGGAGGCTCCGCGAAACTATATTTTTCAGTATTTATCTGAAGTACAAAGAAGCAAAAAGAAAAAAGTCACTGAGGCCTTTAGAATCCAAGATATGAATGGAATTTGATAGAAGAGATAAACATTAGACATGACAACTTTAAGATCTGATTTATGTGTATGATGAGAAGAAAGGAGTGCGTTGGGGATGAAATATATTGCCATGTCTGAAAAGAAGACGGCGCATCTTGGACCTGTTGACCTTCCTTGTTGTGGTCAGGTAAGGCAAAGGCACAGAAATCTCATTGTACTTTTATGTCTTTTGTTTCTCTGCACATTTCTCATGAAAGTCCACTTAAGTATTCCTGTCGAAGGTTATTTTCTGAATACATCATTCGTTACACTGAATGAGATGATATGACTTTAAATTCTGCTTTTGAGTAGCTTTCTAGCAAGGTAGCAAGAAATACAGCTTGTTGATGTGCCAGGACACTGATTACCGGCAGCCTCTCATATTAATGGACTAACTTATGAAGTAATTAAATGCAGAAATTACTTTGCATTTCTGCAGAGTAAGTTTTAGCAGAGTGAAGGATGGTGCCTCTAGGGGATAGAAGATGGAGCTGAGCCCGAGCCCAGGCTTAAGAGGACGAGTGTGTGTTTGATTTATGGCACCACAGGCCTACTCATCAAGAGGTTGTAAAATATGAGGGCATAAGTCACACCTCATCCCAGGGTTCTGACAGGCGTTCAGGTCTTTGTTTCATGCACAAAGTAGCCCAAACCAAAATACCCATCCTCCTCTCCTGAAGCTTATTCGCTTTTAAACATTCCATTTTTAGGCCAGAAATAAACGATTCTATGATCTGTATGATTGAGAAGATGGACATTCTTTCAACATGTGAAATGTCCTCCGCTTCAAAGCAGAAAAGCAGGGAATAACCGGTGTTTCAATAGAAATATGAGAGTCCTTCCAACTATCTAATGCAAGACTTTTATGTTGAACTCCCTGAGAAGAAGAAAATGCCTTTCGACGTCTTCACTGCAGTAATGGACTGAGCAAGACATACACTGTCACAGACTGTCATGTTAGAAGATGGTAAACCCAAACAGACAGTTCTAAAAAATCTAGCCCTTGCAAACGTCTCCCGGTCCAAGACCTTGACTGAGGGGTGTGTGAATGCAAGTGGATTGGCCACCATTACTCAGCTTCAAGCCTTCAAAGTCACCAAGCAGCTGAAACCTGGAAATATCTTTACAATTTATACATATATAACATGTATTTAGTATGCCAGTTGTTTTTATGAAGTGGACATAGCAAGTGTGATGTCACCCCGGTGGTTTGTGGATCTTAAAAATCAGCATGGTAGCATCTTGAAGCTGAAGAGGAGTGAGGGCCGGGTCTGACTGAGGAACAGATAGCCAACCGTGGTAGCAAGTAACCCAGAAAGTAACCAAGCCCTAAAGGTACTGTGCTTTTCCGTCTCTAACCCTCTGGTGAAATATTTTCCTGAAACTGGTGGCATCCCATGTGACGATAAAGCAGTCTGTTGCTGCTGCACGGGTTGGAGGTGAACTAAGGTACTGCAGATAGCATTCAGAAATGCCACATGTGAGGCCTCAACCAACAGAAACCTCAACAATGTAGCATGTCAGCTTCAGTAGCCGACCTTACGTCGCTGTACGCTTGTGCGGGGTGCCTGTTAGTCTTTCTGCTATGCTAGCTGGCTGACTGGAATGGTTTTATTAGCAGACAAACTGCTGCAAAACCTGACTGGATTACAGGGGTGAAATTCCAGTTGGGTCCAGTAACAGAAAGATGCTCCAACATTGTACTGTACTGGTCAGTCAACGTAGATACAAGTTAGCCACAGTAAATTTGAGGCAGGAATGAGGAATTCATAAGTACGGTGTATCTACTGTCAAATACAGTAGAGGGAGGCTAGTCGAGAGCAGGCTAATGGCTAATGAGATGGTAAATGGGCTGTATTTAGAAAGCACCTCTCTACCTTATTGGTACTCAAAGCACTTTATAATGTTGCCTCACTCACCCTTTCACACACAAACACACTCGTACACGGACGGTACAGGCACCAACATTCTCAGAGGGAGCAATTAAGGATTTGGTATCTTGCTCAAGGACACTTCAGCAGAGTCTCCAGAGGATTAAACCAGTGACCTTCCGAGCCACTACCCCCCGAGAGTATGAGGAAGAGTGTAGAGAAGAGTCTCTACCACGTGAATAAAATGCTCAGTACCATTCCTTACTGGTACTAATGGGATTTGTCTGGTTGTTATATCCTCTTGACTAAAGGCACCAGTAGTTCTATAATGACTTTTTGGGGTCCCTGGTTCTAACAGACAGTTGCTATGGTTCAGTATCTATTAAGAGCAAATGGTTAAATATGGGCTGTTATACGTTTCCAAATCCACCAAAACTGCCCCACGCAGATGGATACTTGGAGGTTTCCGCCTCTCCCCAATCATCCAGCAGTGCATCGCGTTGCCTTAAAATACAAAATCATCTCATATTTGAAAGGAAAAGTCGTGTCCCTTATTGAGCTGATGAGAGATGAACTTTGTTTCAGTGATAGAGCGATTTATATGAGGAGCCATGGCCCACCTCATTTCCATTTCAGAGCAGTTGTCACCTCTAACTGCAGTAGTTCAGCTGCTCGGTACTGCGTTGTGATTCCTAGCAGCCAGGGTAGTTCCTAAACATATTACAATTGTCACATTTATTGTGGAGCCATTTAACAATCTCTGGGTCATTCCTCCCAGATATTAAAATGCAGTCGTGCATATTGTTACAGCTTTTCCTTTTATACCTTTATGCCAAGTCATAAAATATTGCTGGATATAACGCAATGAATCATGTTTAAATTTCCTGCTCACGGGGAGTTTGTGATAGTAATAGTTGATAGTGTGCTACACAGAATCTCGAAGATATATTGACTCCCACAGCTTCTGACATCAGAAGATACCTTTTCATGTCATGCTGTCAACCAAATCCTATATTTTTATATGTTTTATTCCTCAAAATGTTTGTATGTGTGTGTGTGTGTGTGTACACGCTCTACACTGTTGATACATTTTGACATTTTTGCAAATCCAAATCAATTTTGAATAATTTTGTGTAGCGTATAAGGTGTCAGTCATTCAGGCAATCTTTCTGAAGGTCAAGGGAAGTCAGGATATTTAGCTCCAAGAATGTTAATTCTGACTAACACACTCAAAATCAGCTGGATGGAGAACAAATGAATATATGTTGTTTGAATGTGGAGGTGTAAGAATCATATTTTGGTGTATTTCAAATACCCCCCCCCCCCCCCAACAAACGTACAAATGGGACTCGGCTACTTGTACCTTTTTCTAATTTTAGCAAATACACCAGGAAGTAAAACTGCAGTAGGGTGCTAGAAAGTACATACAGAGCCACTGGTGAAAAGACTCTGTGGAGATAAAATGTTTCTACAAATGCAACGTAACTGGCGCGTGCTGCCAGAAAGAGTTCACATCAGATGTCACTCATTCAGATTGGTGCGTTTCTGTTCAAACAAGGCATTGTTTCACTAAGAGGAAGCCATTAAGCAAAAGTTAATTACTGCAAATAATAAAACTTTTCCCACAGATGGTGACCTCATTTAGCTCAACAGAGTAACAAGTGCTGCTCCAACTATCACTTACAATTTGGCAAGTTGTTTACGTGTAGGAGTTGCAACAATGATAATTAATGTGCGTACTAACGAAGCCCATCCCTATTCTTGGATCTGTAGTCATGGGCTTTCACACCCAAGTTATCTTTGCATACTTTGCCTCGAACCTTTATTTAAAAAAAAAATAATAATAAAGATTTCAAAATGTTTATCATCTTTGTGCATGCATGTTATATGCAAATATTTTGTTCACTATTCAGTTGAGATTTTTTAATTGTTTCCTTCCTCTAGGTTTGCTCCAATTAAAAGTCTTGTGAGGGCTCTCAGCTGCGCAGTTTTCATGTTTCACACTCAAATTATACATGTAAATATGCTCCTGGAAAATACAGGACTAACTTCACGAGTAACAATTTGTGGGATTTTAATGCTGAATTGATGGTTCACAGTCAGTGAAAGCAATGGCTGGGTATTACCTGTCAACTCCACTTCCAAATTTTAGAATATAAATGCTGTAATATCCATTGTATTTTCCTCCAAGTCTCAAAAACTTGTTAATTAATGATTATCCAACTTATACAGGCTGTGACAGTTTGCTAATTAGACTTCTTATGCACGCGTGTGCGTTGGGTGGTCGGATCTGTTGTCGTGTCACGTATCGAAAAGGTCCCCGATTGTTTCTGTTCTGCCTGTTGATAAAGATGCTTCTGAACCCTCCTCTTGCCTGAGCGCCGTCCTGATTCTGAAGTTTGACTTATCCTCACCAAACAGCAAGCTGGCACAAAAGCACTTTTCTTCCACAGATGCTTTAGCTCAGTCGTTAGAAACGCTGCCACAACAACAAAAAGGTCCTGGACTCATCTCCATCCAACATGTATGCTGGTTGCCAAAGATACTGCTGTCGCTATATTCTACTAATGGAGTCCAAGGAGACTGCACACACGTGTCAAAAAGTATCTCACTTTTGACTGTTTTTAAATTGGAACTTTTTGGAATTATAGATCAGTCTTCTTGAAAACATGTTGTTTTTTTTCCCCCCAAGGTTTGCAGGGTTGTTGAAAAATATCGTATCTTACTTTTTTTTGTCAAAATCGTCTGTAAAATTTAAATGGTGGCATTGACAATGGAAAGAGATCACTTTTAAGGATCGGTTGAGGTCAGGCTATTCAAATGATTTGCTTAGGGTGAAGGAGATGGAGCTTGTGGAAGAATAAAATACAAAATATTGCCAGATGGCATAAAAGATGATTCAAACCTTTGTCATGTGTCACCGAAAAAAGAACACCCTTCTATCACTGCAGACATCAGACATCTTTTCTTTTATTTGTTCTGTATGAACACAACCTTCCTATCTAACATTGAAATATAACATGGGCTCTCTGTTTTGTTTTTTTTTGCCCATGAATGTCTCTGAACAGATTCTGGTGGGCCTCAAAGTTGAAACAGAGGTCAGAGTGCTATCTCCTTTTGAATTTTCCCATTTCCTGTCAAAAGTGAGTTGGTAGGAAGAGACTTGTTGCCAAAAGTGTTGGGGTCCTCCAGTAAACCCAGAGAAGAAGTAGACATGACAGTTTAAATGTTGAAAGAGCTTCACATACAGAATTGGTAGGGTTGCCAACTCCCTGAAGTGCGACTATGGGGGGGGGGGAATAAATAGTAGATGTTATAAAATCTGCAAGACATGAAAGAGCATGTGTTGTATTTTGTAATCGTATTGTCCTTATTCTGAAAAGATAGTTCAGCAAATACTGACAACTTTTTTACCACCTAAAAGGAGGCAAAGATTTATGCTAAAATATGGAAAACATGCAGCAAAACTGAAAAAAAAGGTTCTGATCATAAATTTAGGATGCACCAAAGACAATGTTTTGTTGTCCGACATCTGCTCCTCTCCTCTTTTTATCTCACTCCTTTCTTTCACTCTTCAAAGAGGTTTTCACTGTGTTTGCAACTGGGTTTAGTAACAGTCAGAGTCGCAGCGTGCAGCGGATGTTCAAACTATTGATCTGGCGGTCTGTCATGGTGCGCCATGTTCAATACCTGTCAGTCAAATCATGATCTGAGGGGGGACGGGGGGGGGATGACACTGATTTGAGGTTCTTCTTCTTCTTCTAAAAAAAAAAGACCTTGGTAATTTGTTGCTATTAAGAAAAGGAACAGAGACGGCATGTATACATTTGGCCCAATATATGTGAAGACCTGGCTAATACGGGACAGTTGGCAACCCAAGCAGTTGGAATAATCTTCGTACCAGGGTGGTTTTGCTGAGTCAGCTAATAGGATTGCTAACGTTAGCTGCACAGCTAGCGGTGTATCGGCGGCTAACTAAAACAAGAGAAGCTTTCTGACCAACAGGAAACTCAGATCTCTGTTAGTAAGCCCAGAGGCTGTTTTCAGTCACAGTTCTCTCGAGTAGGCCAACAGTTAAGTACAGATGATGAGAGCACTGTGTTTTAGTACTCATAAGTACTTAGTATTCAGTAGGCCCAACCCCCAGAAACAGTACAGATTCGTGAATCCAAACTCTGACCTACACTACATTTGAACATGATTGACGGGTGGAAGATCTTCTACGTACTATTACATTTTACAGGAAGAACAAAAAAGAAAGGTTTTGTTGTGATAATAAAAATTTTTGTGAGTCTTTTTTTGGCATATATTGTTGAATTGAAGAACAGTGTGACCAAGGTTGGAGTAACAGGGCTAAAAAAAAGAAAAGGCAATTTCCATTTTAGCTGTAATGCTCTCACGGTACAAGCACCATATTGTAGAAAATTGTCTTTTATTTAATCTGCCTCCTCCTGAATCCCATTCAGTATAATGTAATGTTCTGAATGTAGACCTGTATCTGAGTATCCTGCAGCTGCCGGTATTAAACATGAGCTAGATAACAGATTTGCTGTCGAGTGGTATCAGAACGTGCTAAGTGTTTGCATTCATTTCCACAGCAAACTCCCAGCTGCAATGCATCTCAGTGCCTAAAAGACCTCGTAAATGATGGGGCCTTTTAGTAAAATCAGATTTTGTCCTAATTGGATGACAGGCTCAGTGTGGACTCCCTCAGGACAGCGGTGATGAACATACATGGGGGTCGGCGCAGTAACAAGAACACATTACAGTATAATGTAATGAAATGCAAGAAGGCTACAACAAGAACGAATGTTCAGCTGGTTGTTATGACTTTAGTCAGAGAGACTTTGTTAGTTTGCATGTCCGTAGCGTTGTCAAGCGAATACGCCCTTCTCTTGGCGTTGGTCTCAATGTCACTGTTTGTTAATGCGTTTTCCTTTGCACTTGGCAGGTATGAGAACTTTAATTTAAAGTTGGTTGTCAACAAAGTTAACACAGAGCAACAACAACAACAACAACAAAAATCTGATTTTGACAAAAATCACGTTTTCCTGTCTGGACAGTCTGAAATCAGTCTATCTGGATAGAATCTGGATATGCTGAAAATCTGATGTGTCTGGCAGTCTGATCAAGGCCAAAGAAGCCTCCGTCTTCCTCCATAAATAGTAGCTGGACCCACCTAACCTGACAAATGCATCATAAATCTGTATTTGTCATTTACAGCATGCCTTTAAATGAGTTTGTCCCTTGCAGACTGATTTCTTATATTTAACTTCTTTTCACAAACAGGGACAATAGATTTTTTTCATGGCAGATATTTTGACTTGCTGTGAAAAGTAAATGCAAAGAAAATAAATGATAATGATAATAATAATAATAATAATAATAATGAGAGCAATGTGTCCATTCAGTTGTTAATGTTACAGGGTATCATTAGACACTGCTTCCTGATCAATAGCTATTTTGATATTTATGACATTACACACCTTTGCTTTTTGTTTTCAGCTCCTTGGCATTTTCACATATCAAAACAGTGTCATGAAAATATAAACCAAAACGTGGTTCCCCTCAATCCGCTTGTTCAACTCTAAGGAATTGAAATATGGCATTGACTGACAAGATGCCTCTCATATGTGCTGATGTCTGTCTCGACAAGATACCATCATTATGTTTGGTTTGGCGTCATTATCTGACAGGCTGTTTAAGGTAAAAGTACGACAATGGATGAATCAAATCAAATAAAGACGCTTAGCTAATTGGCCAGACAAGAATGATCCGTTTCTAGCCACATTTGGGAAAGCTCTTAATTACCGCCAGATTGACTGATTGAGTGAAATAGAGACACTAATAGGAGTCACTGCTCCCACTCACAGCCCTAAACACTGGCACCCCCTTAAAGGGTCTCTATCTGAGGAATGTCCTGCTGGTTTCCCAGAGGGAAGATTCAGGCTATACAGCCTGTCAGGAACTTCAAACAGAAGCAAAGACAGAAGCAGTAGGGCTACTGGCACCCCGTGATATCTCCTCTGAACACACAGCAAAAGAAATGGAGAAAAAAAAAAAAAAAAGATACTCTTTTGGTAATGCTTTGCTCCTCAGTGGGGAGCTGGTCTGTTAGATAACGCGTCACTTTTAACACAGGTACAAAAACAAATGAGGCAAGATGATGGGAGAGTTTATTCATTCTCCTTTAAGGGTCGTTTATCAAGTATCGAATATAGCAGGCAGCATTCGGTAATGGTACAGCTGGAGTGTGTGCCACGATGCAATCAATTCTGGCTTCTATTTAAATGACGTTTATGTGCATAAGACAATAAAGCCCAGAAAAAAATGACCTCTACAGAAGGAAAGACGGAGATAAAATATTTGCTGAGAATTGTAAAGCTAATGATCTTTTTCACTCCAAACAGCCAACTTTGAGGAAGCATAACGTGACATTTTTCTGTCGTTCTTTGCTTGTTTACCCTCCTAACATGCTTAACAGGGCATAAGGAGGAGGAGGAGGAGGGTGGGCATCTGACTGGGCTCTGCTGCAGTCCATTGACTGTTTTCTTTAGAGGGAAAGGTCAGAGGATACAGTATGTTGGGACACCTGCTGAAGATAATCATTAATAAGACGGCTGTCCTGTCAGCAGCCCCTGGCTCTAGCAGATGTGTTCTACTGCAAGAGGGAAATGTGGCAGGAGGGACCACATATCATTACGACGCTGATGGGCTGTCCGAAGCAGACATGCAGCACGGTGAAGTCGAGCTTAGGATGCAAAAGACGAGAGCTGATGTGCTAACTGGCATATTTCGACTGTTGTTAGTTATGTATGTGACCTTTGAGACTGAGGAACTGCATGCCACACAGCTTCCTCTCCACCAAGGAATGTGTCCAATTTAAAGGTTTATGTGAGGTTACCAAGGCAGCCATCTCTCATAGAGTAGATGTGTCTACCAAGGACAGCCATTAAATTTCAGTACTAGGCTTCTGTTGCATTTCTAATAGGATGCTGGAATGCAGCTGCGATAGCAAAAACACAAGTTATATTGTAGTTTACAAACTGTTCACACTTTGCACTTAGGCAAAAGGGTGCAAATTTGAAATGCAAATGACAGAGTTGCCTATAACAAATTGGCAGCAAAATTTCCATTATCCAGTTAATGGCTTATTGGACCTATTTAACCCCTTCATCCCCTGTTTTCCTGCCTTCCCTAATACGCTTCAGTCGCAACTTAGAAGTAGAACTGGTGATCCTGGTGAAAGTTTGTTGATAATTGAACTAAACAGGACACCTCTCCCTGCAGAGCACCTTCAAAAGCTCTGGCCCCCCAAAGTCACTGAAGAAAGATGAGACAAGGAAGGCAAGAATATCAAGCAAAGGCAGGAAGACGGGCAG
Organism: Aulostomus chinensis; assembly: GCF_037954235.1. Taxonomy (NCBI): domain Eukaryota; kingdom Metazoa; phylum Chordata; class Actinopteri; order Syngnathiformes; family Aulostomidae; genus Aulostomus; species Aulostomus chinensis. The sequence goes on from NC_141338.1 coordinate 8,574,941, forward strand.
ACATCTGAAGAATTATTCAAATAAAACCAGCGCCAACTGGTCAGAGTCTAACATTTGTGCTTCAAAGTTTCTAAATCCATTTTGGAGGTGAATTGCCGGCAACGTGATTCACGTTGAAAGTTACAGGGGCTCTGCCACGCGGTCTCGTTCGTTTCCACGTGGAAAACTTACACTTTACACCAGGAAAATATTCAAAAACTAAAATTAAACTGACATCAAGATATGACCTTTATCAAGCGTAGGCAGGTCGTGTCTGCAACTCCGCAATATTTCGTTTAAAACGGTATTTTGCTTTGAAAGTCTACAGTTTTAAGAAATCAAATGTGATCACATACAATACCCATCGGAAATTCATGTGCTTTTTTTTCCCCCTCTCTTTTTTTTCTTCTATAAGGGCTCAAGGCTTGAACACGGTAACAGTCAAACACAGTAAAAAGAATTTGGAAGCACATCATGAAACAAAAAAAACCAAAAAAAAACTGGAACACGGATAAGTCAACTCGATAAAAGACTAAGAGCTGCTTGGCGAGGATTCTTTTCAAAGTAAATGTTATTTGGAGGTTTCATCAGATTGGTGTTTGGTTCCTTAATTCAAAGAGAGATCCAGACCTCCTGCTCCAACTCTCAACAGCCTGGTTGTTCTAGATGTTCTCTTTTTCAGAAGCAGCAGCAGGTCGTCAGGGGGCTTCACACTCTCAGCTCCGACGTGTGTTCTCGGTTTTGGTTTGCTTGCGTGTTTGTTTGTTTTTTTTCCCCGTCACGGCTTCCCCTCATCCGTGCTCTCCTTTCCTGATTTTGCTCATTTTGTCGTCAACTATGAGATTAAGAACTTTTGTTTCAGCCTAGTTTTCACGTTTTCTCTCCCTATTTTGGTCTGAGCCTCGAGCCAGTTCATGACAGCGCATCCGAGACAGTTCACGTCACGCAGACCTCCGACCCTTTTTAGTTTTAGATTTTTAACACCATCATGGTTTAATTTGTGGAAGAGGGGGAAGAGTCCCCCCCCCCCGCTGACAGGCTATGATAGTGTTGTGTGTGTGTTGTCTGAACCACTTTGTTTCCCATTTGCAGAGCTAGGTCCTGTGTACGAACAACAGATTTTTCTTCGGAGCACAAACAGAACGGACAGCTACAGCAGGCCGTGAGGATTGAATCTATTGAATTTAATTTGACAAAAAGTGTATTGGATTACAATCGCTGACTCTCCCTTTAATGCAAATAACTTTTCCTGTCCTGCAGAGGAGAAAAGGTGGGAAACAAAATTGGATCGAATGTAATTCAGTTCACCAAGCAGGGAATGAATCGATAATGCTGAGAAGTGGTTTTCAAAGGACTGAGCACCCACCTTGGGTAGGCTGGGTTTTTTTTTTTTCTTCTTTTTTTTCCCCTGTTTACAGCTAAACCTGGGCCTGCGTACTCATGTATTTTACAACAGGTTAATCAAGAATCGCAGGAGCCACTGATCCATGTAGCCGACATGTCTCGTGATGTTGCCTGCAACTCACTTGAGAAAATGTCTTGCCTGTTTGTATTTGGTCCGTTTGAATTCCATTGACTTTAGATCTGCCTGTTTTGTAATGTCCCTGAAAATCGCTGAGCAAACGCATTTGTAGAGTTTGTACTCAGTGCATTAAGCTGCATGTACAAGGAATCACACACACAGATGCCTCATGCAGCCTGCATATGCACAGAGGTAGCTCATCTGTCAGCTGATTTTTTTCTCCTCTAACACACACACACACACACACACACACACACACACACACACACACACACACACACACACACACACACAGAGCTTCAGATGGCAGTGATACAAGAGGTAAAAAAGACCATACCATACATACTGTATTAATACCTACAAAAACACTCATTTCTCTGTCCTTTTTCCTCTCTATTAAATACTGAGAAATAATTGGGGAACACTTTTTGCTTTATTAGATTGCGATGGAAATTAAGGCTGCAACCAACAATTATTTTCATCACAGAAGATTCCCAATTAATTGATAAATTGTTTGTTGTTCTGGAAAATGTCACGAAGTTGAGAATAAGTTCTCACACAATTTCACTGAGAATTCAAATTCTTTCCGACGACCAGAAAAAGGCCTTTCATTTTCCCTCTTAAATGTCAAAGGAGCAGCAGGAGCCTGGAAATGTTGAATGTTTGATATTAAAAGATTAATTTAATGGCTGGCGATCCAACTAAAAATATATTTTTTTTAAAAATTATCAATTAAACATAGCTGATGAATCTTCTCGTGCTAACGCTTTTATTCAATGTCATTTATTCAAGACTTTTCAATGCAGTCCAAGTTTTGAAAAGGATTGTTTCCAAATTGAAGTTCATACGTGAGAGAGTTAACTGCTCACACACTTGTGCCATATATAATTTTCAGGGGCTCCAGTTCATTCGACATAGCCTGTAAAATATATACATATCCTCACGGTCTGTGGAAACGTATGATTGAAGTGCCATACCAGGCACTGCAACTGTACTGCATATGATTGCATTTATGTCATTGCTGAGCTGAATTAATTTGATGCAATGCAGGTGTCAGTGTGTTGTTTCACTTCGACATTCCGTTTTTTTCTCTCCTCTGAAATCGGGGGAAAAAAAGAAAAGAAACGGCAAGACAATGAGTGAAGAAACACTTTGAATTCAGACGCTATCATAAAGGGCAAGAAGAGAAAATGCAAATCTGGATCTAAATTATTCCAACTACATTCCGTGCGATAATCAAATTTTAACCCAAACCAACACCCATGAGAGATTTCATATTCAAAAGGCTCCAGAGGGCTATAGATTCTCAAGAGGCATTGCAATTTATTGTGGCTCAAAACCTGACCAAGAGACTGAATGTATCATCTGTATGTTACACAAAAATAGTGGGAAAAGAACGTGTGACTGTCAACCCCAAACAGCCAGCGCTCCCTGAAAGCTCCAGACGCTGCCAGCATTATCAAACCATTCAAAGATGCTTACACCACATAGCGTGTGTATCCTGATGTGCAGTCAGACAGTCGCGGCGCATAATAAGTCTGCATAAAGTAGGTTTGCCTAACAAGGTACAAGTCCTCAGGCAAGGCCATGATATCAACAGAATATATACAGTAGATTTGCTTGCAACCAGGCAGGCAGCATTAGCATTTTTGTTTGAACAGTTCCTGGCTGCGCTTGTTTCAAGACGGAGGTGTAGAAAGAGAGGTGCAGTCAAATAGACGAGATGATAAGTAAGGGCGGGTGAATGTATGTGTGCGGTGCTGGGGGGGGGGGGTAGACTTAAAGTGTTTCATCTCATGATGGACAAAACTCAAAGAGAAATGGACGGGTAGCAAAACTGACGGAATGGAAGGACAGGATCAAGTAAGTTAGTCTAAGGTTAGCTACTAGCAAGTGAAGGGGGGGGGGACAGAGGCGACAAGACATCAAAGTGGAGCAACAAAGGCAGGAAGGTGCTGCAACTTCATGCATATTAAAACTGACTGTTGGATGAGAGGTATAATATAAGTTTCATTAAGTGATATTAACACTAAATTAACATCTGTGTAATGAAAGTGTCTGGGTAATGTGGAATGGTTGCTGGTAGGCAACTAGTAAAACCTGCACAGGATAGAAACCCCGCTGCTTTTAGCTAATTGTTTTGTTCCCCCATTCCATATCATCGACCCTCTACATAGGCGCCCATTTCCTGCAAAGCTGCGTGCACGCGAACTGAGGCGGAGAACACTATGAAAGATGGCCTGTGGAAAAAGGACATAATTTAAAAGGAGCTATAAGGAACGGGCTTATTTGCTGTCCTCCCCAGAGTCAGACAAGAAGATAGATACCCTTCTCTTCCTCCGTGTGTGAATTAGGTAGCTGAGACCCACAGAGACCAGCTACATGCTTGTTAGTTTAGCACAATGAATGGTCGTGGATTGACAGGTTAGCTTACTGCCACCTTGCCTAGCTTGCTAAAATTAGAGTATCTTGCAGTTATGTCAAAGCAAATGGAATGCACAACCTTAGATCTGTTTATAAAGGCAAAGACCATTTTGGGGAAAAGTGTATTTGGTGACTTTTGACGCAAGTATGCTAACCTGTCAATCCACTATAGTTCCTTGTGCTAAGCTAGCAGTCAGCCGGTCAATGGATCTCAGTTGCATAATAGAGAGGGGAGAAGGACATCTAGGTTTTGTTTGATTCCGGGGAGGATAGCAAACGAGTTTGTTTGGGTTTTTTTTACCAAAAAGCAGGCGTGAAAATAGTTATTCCATTCCAAGATGCCAAATTTTGACTTCTCTGTTGTATAAAGTATAAACTTGTCTTCTTCTCCTCTGCCAGGCACTCGGTGACCTTTACAATTTTTTTTAAGTTGACATCTGTTTGTCAGAACATTTCTTTCGTATTTTTTGTTAATGAGTCAACTGCACTGAAACGGTGCACTGGCCGAGTCTACCGAAGTTGGCCGGTCTTCTGATGCCACTTCAGATAGACACAGAGATATATTCAGGGATGCAAGACACCGTACCCAAGGAGGACTGTGTTGCCCTGAGTAACTCTGCCTACTCTTTTCCCCTATTGAGAGGCATCCATGACAAACAAGCGTGTCCTGCAGTGTGGCTGGGGCTGGCTAACTGTTGTGCTTTCATGTATCTGAGCTTAAAGCAGAAGTGAGAAGGGATTGAGAAGAAAGTTAGAGTAGGGAGACTTACAAAGTTAGAGAGAACAAAGGGGAGAGAGAGAGAGAGAGAGAGAGGGGCGAGGGGTTGAAAACAAACAACACTAACGTTCATTGGGCCACAGAGCTCACAAAACAATGGATTGGAATTTAATGGGTTGGTCATACACACTTAATCTGATGCAGCATTGGCAGTGGCCACCAGAGAGTCTGAGCACAATTAGAACTGGTTTTGGGGCACTGATTTTCTGATAGATGGCTACTTAGAGGCTCTATACCCCCTGAATAAGAAACCCAGGGCAGTGTCGAGGGATGTTACATCAATGCTACTCACGTAACATGCAGAAAATAGAGGGAGTGACGGGGGGGGGGGGGGGGGAGTTGTGTTATTTGGAGTAAATCCACTGAGTGCACACACAAGAGCAGCCGCAGCAAAAAGGAAATCATACAAAGAATACAGACAGGATACAAATGCAGCTGCAGGGGTTCAGGAAATAAATCTTTTTCGCTACCTTAGAAAATCGGTATGAATTGTTGATTTTGTAGATTTTCTAAGTGAAGAGAAGTAAATTAAACTCATGCTGGGAACAAATCTCAAACATGAGACAATATTTTTGACATTGTGTTTGGAGAATTACACAATCACAGCAGTGCTGCATGGAATTTGGAATTGTTGAACACAAGATGTAAGCATGTCTATCTTGTCACTTGGACCATCTGGAACACTTTGAAAACATGGAAATTGAACTGGTTTGATGTGTTCTGGGCTGATTGATGTCTAGGTTTCAGGGGGGCATGTTGGATGCCTGCTGAGAAACTACCGTCCCCCAAAGAGGACATCAGGGGACCAGGGCAGGTTACACCTACTGCACCATAATTAGCTGATCCTTTCCTAAGCTTGGGAGTTTTAAAGTTTGTGTTTTAAAGTTTGGCACACACACACACAATGTGTGTGTGTGTGCCAAAACCTTGGTTTGTGTGCTATTAGTATGTGTTTGTTGTCTTTGACTACACACTCATTTTCTGTCTTAAACATCAGTGCTGTACTCTCCAGTGTGTATTGGAGTGAGTTTTCGTGCATCCCTTAGTGATCGCTCATAATTCTAGAGCTGGCAGAGTGATGACGTCTTTATAAGCTCATTAAAACACAAACATGTACAGTACGGTCACGTGTGACTCATCAATCAATCAATCAATAAACCAGTTTTTTTTTTTTAGCACTTATCAAACAGGATGAATTGACTTTCAGAGTGTTTACAAGTGAAGCACAGAAAGGTGGGATGTTAAGGGTCAAATGAAACTAAACTGCACCAAAACAAAGATAGACAGAAAGAGGAAAAAGGGTGATGTTAAAAGGATAAAAATGATAACAAAATTTGAATTATGGCAAAAAAAATGTAGAAATTCTAATTAAATTGTTCAATCGAGAATTTAATAATTTTGATGTTGTGGAATAAAGTGTCAAATTTGAAATATTGTTGCAGTGATATTCTGACACCTCGACATAAGACGTCCTTGTTTGTCAGCTGCATTTAAAAGGAGCTTTTGAAATGGAAAACCTTGTTGTCCTCTTAGGACAGTACTGGTCCTAACTTGTATATTCTTCTGCCTGAAAAAAATTTCAGGAAATTTTCAGCCGCTTAAATTAAAAAAAAAAACAGACAGAACCAAACTACCGCAGAATTAAGGCCCTCTTGTTCCACTTCTGGGTCACCATCCACCAGTTAAGAACCACGTTTTACGCAAAAAAGGAGCCTTGAAATCTAGGCTGTATGTATTTTTGTTGATTTAATTCAAATTTAATGTGTTGTTGCCTCGGCTCAAACAGAAACCTCATGTTGGACTCATCATGGAGGAGGTTGATTGACAGGTTGAAGGGCTGTGTGATGGCGGGTACAGTCAGCCTCATCCTTACCCTAATTAAACAGGTGTACGGTGCATCTGCATTTTTTTTTTTACACCCTTTGTAAAATTATGAGCTGATTTGATGTTAATCATTGAATGAAAAGTGTGATTTTCTTTTTGATGAGGAAGAAGCGAGTATATTTACAGAGAGTTTGTCACTTTTGAATATTGTCCTCAGGATACGCGCTCTGTAGATCATTGCTACATTACTCATTTAAATACTTAAATGGATCATTGTGCCGGTTAAGGTCTATTTAAGAAGGAACAGGCTATTTTAAATTTAGTCCCCCGGCCAAGGTGTTGAAGAGATTTACTAAATACAACAAAGCGTTTAGTTCTACAGCGTCGTGGCCACTGTACTGAAGAGCCAGGGGGGTAGTGAATGGACGGGATCCCCTGCTTTGTGTCAGGTCATCAGAGAGACCCCGTAGAAAACAACTATAATGGTCTAAAGTGAAATAAAATGTTAGAAAGTAACAAATGTTGGTGGTAAAAGTGAGCTGGAATTTCATATCTGATCAGCTCCAATGACATGGTGCCGAAGCTCGGAGGAGGAATGAAAGCTGCACCTTATTCAGAAGTTAGTGTGCCAGCAAAATGATGCTGAATGTCAATTCAATCAAAAAAAAGATGCTACATAATGTTGTTTTAATAATGTCTCAGACAGGCGGAGCTTTTTGTCCTCAGTACTGGGTTTTTACTCCCAGAATATGAATATGAATTATGAGCTCATACAACCACTGAATCTTTTGTGGCAAACGTAATTAACTCAGTCTCGGTGTGATCTCAGTCAGCGCCTCCTCCTCTGGCGCTGTGTGTGCTGGCTGATGACACGGGAGAGCCAGGAGGGAGGCGGGGGGAGGAGAAGAGGGAGGAGGGATGATATGAGGTCGTTTTCTTAAAATCGATGTGACGTCGCTCAGCGAGCCAGAAGGTGATGCCTTCAAATTTACTAAGACAGCAACGGACGAGTAAAATTTTTGGTGGAATCCGAACGTATTTGCGCAAACAAAGAAAGCTTTTTGTTTGTTCAAGAGTAAACAAGGATGAAGCAATGGTCTCCTAAATGTACTCATTCACTGGGCAATTCCTAATTCCTTCCTTTCGAATATTGCAGGAGGGTGCAGTTAAAGTTAGCGAAGCAATTAACAGAGTCCTCCCTCGCCTTTGCTTGGGTTACGTGAGTCTGCTCAGCTATGAAATGACCACATGAATAATAGCGAATGACATGTAAAAGTGTGCCTTTCATAGTTGGAGGAAGCATTGATGGGGAGTGTTTCTGTCTTAGCGGCATTATTTCAGTGAGCAGACATGTACACACCTCAATCCTGCCGGAGTCTCGGCAGTCAACACATTTCCAAAATACTGAAATGCATGTTTTATGTTTGTCTGATTTACTTTTACTGAAATTTCACTGACACAAGATGGAACAGTTGGGCTGCATTTGAATAAAAAGCAGACCAAAGAAGCAATTCAATGAAAAGGAAGTGTCTTCCAAACCAAGCAAGTTACTGAAGGGCGGCCGACAGGTGATTTTGTTAACCATTACAACCCTCGAATTTATGATAATAAATTAAGGGGTGTGACGTGACCCTCAAACCCATGGCTACAAAGGCCAAAGGAATGTGAAGATCAAAGAAGCTTAAGATCAAAGTGAAAACTCTTCAATCAAAGCCAGAGATTAAGCTGGGAGGTTTTGTGACGTTGCACATCCCACAGCCCCTCAAATAACTGGCAGCGCACCGGTAGGAAGGAACATTTGTGTAATGCAGCGCCAATTATGTATTAGAGCAATAAAAAATAAGTTGCAGACCCTCACAGAAGGACTTCCATTAAAATCGGTGAATGAAACAAGTGAAACAGTTGCTCTCTCGAACGAACCAGAGGTGAATTTCTAAGATTACAGTGTGTTCACCGCAATGAACAGAAACAGGAACCAAATGAGAAATCAAAACAAATAACACATCTTTTTCTCGAATTGTAACAAGATACACAGCTATCGAAAACAAAATGAGAAAATGGCCATGCCATACAAACACTCAAACGACATAATTAGACAGTGTAAAGGAGAAGGCCGTGGCTTTGACCACTGCGGTTCACCACTAATAGAGGTTTACAATCACCAAAAAAAAAGGTCACTCCATTGTGTCCTGGCAAGGCAGGGGCTCTTTGAAGGGAGCAATTACAGCCTTCACTGCTGCCCAGTCCCTGACTTATTCCTCCACAGAGAATGCTTTGTACACATAGTCCATTTTGCTTTTGTCCTATTTGCCATAATTCTGTCTTCGCATGCTGTTTTGAGCTCTTATTATGACTGCTGCGGCTTCCAGTACAAAAACCTAATTACAGTAATGGCAAGGGATAAACAGATACATGAGCAGGCCGATGAACTGTTGGCCATGAAGGCAGTTTAATATGTAACCCCCCCCCCCCGTTAGCTCGACAGTACATAACCAGTTAAAATCTACACCGATGAAGATATTATAAATAAACATTAATGTGAAACAAGGCTTTTTAATTATTCAACAGATGTCCAGCAGACTCATAAAACATGCCATTAAAATCAAATCAAATCAAATCCAAACATATTTTTGAATTAAAATTTGAAGGTCTTTGAATATCTGTGTGCGTGTGTGTGTGCGTGTGTGTGTGTGTGAGAGAGAGAGAGGTGTGAATAAATTCAAAGCATGAGCAGCAAGAGAGGCTCCAGGAAAGATAGCAGAATAGGGAATGGGTGACTAATGAGAACTTGTTTGACGACGGTTGCCTAGACCCCGGCTGTAGTGCTTAATCGTGACCATGCATCATGTCTGGCGTTTAACCATGAGACCCTGTCTTCACACTGAAGGGCTCGGTGCAGGTGTTGGGGAAGGATTGCAGAGATCTAGGAACCTGTTGTTGTCCTTGATACTGCATAGTCCAGGATTATTGATCCCAGGAAAACCACTCAATCATGACTGTGCGCCTTCTGCAGAGCCAGCAAAAATCCCTTTGCTTGAAAATATCACAAGGAGCAGACTCCCTTTCAACCAGATTTCCACCAAAAGTAAATTGTTGCGCATCTGTTAAGAGCGGTGCATTTGTCGTCTAACCTCAACTAAATGAAAAATCAAACAATTTAATTATGAACAGTGTGTATGTATATCATCTTCCTTAAAGAGTATTACAAATTAAACAATTTACTCAGAAAAATGACAGAATTGATTCTTTTCCTCCACCCACAGCTCTATTTGTGCCTACAGCATGTTTATAGATGCACTAGCTGTGCCCGTCTGGACAGTTAATACTTAAAGGATATAGAAGGAAGTATGTTTTTGTCTGTCTGTAATATTTCGTGGCCCTGTGATGGGTCCAAATCAACTCTCCTTTTCTTCCAGCTCTTCTCAAACCTAGACAAGTAATCATCGTGTGATGAGATGTTTATTTCTAGGCTGCATACCGAAGTAAAAAAAATTAGATAAAGTAGTAAGATGATGATAAAAGGATGTTTAAAAAAAAAGAAAAAAAAGACACTGTTTTCCAGCTGAGCGGCAATCACATAGCAATCATCGTTTTGCGGTTGAATTATTTTTACTGATGAGTAATTTCATTGTTCAACCCAGTTTAAAAGATCTCTAGTCCATTTAGACAGCCACACAGGCAGTCGCTGGAGTCTGAACGTAGCTACTTTTTAACTGTAGACTCTTTGACATGCACTTATGACAACGGTGTGAAACTAAACTCCCCCCCAAAAAGCAGGGCACAACGCGGCTCACAAGGAGTCTAATACACAAACATACATTGCATATTACCAAAAAAAAAAAAAAACAACCTTAAATTGAATAACCAGGTGTTTCACCTAAGGATACTCTCCCAAATCACTGGATTTTATACTTGAAGTATCTATATTTATATAATAGCCATAAGCCTACATTCCCATGTAAATGCTCAAGTTAACCATGAGCAGCATTCCACATGTCAAGTGTTTCACCACTAAACTGGGTTGCATGCTTTTTTTTTCTTTGTGGAAACAGGAAATGTAGTGGAATGTTTGTTTTACATGTGCATGTGTTTGTTTGGTTTTTTTTTTGTATTATAGATAGCAGTTGAAGCAAAGTACGATCACTGCAGTATATTAAGAACTGTTCAGGTGTTTTAGAAGACTAGAGTCTCAAGGCATCGTCGTCAAACACGACAATGCGGCATCGAGCCAATGGTTTTGTCACTAATCAGCTTAAATGATTAAGAAATAAGTACCAATGGATGCCAACCACTACCATCGTCTGCTTGACTTCACCAAACCGAACTCCACTAGATTCCTGCACACAAATTACCAGGTGGCAACCACACGTTCAGGTAGAAATTACACACTAACAAGAACTCAGGCCGCACATTTGGCAAATCACGTCAACAACTTGTTGAGGTGTAATACATTAAAAAAGAAATGCTTACAAATGCTGGACTCACTCCACGAGCTCATGTCCTTCCGTGTTGTTTCCCTACAGCAGTTATCACCATCTTGTAGAACCATTCCATTCCACCTTGTCCAGAATATTAGATCTTGTCTGAAAATCCTGGGTCCCTCAAGAGATGAACAAAGTATCTTGGATGCCCCTCAGCTGATGATGACAAGTTCTCCAGTTTATACTGTTTGACAGTGTTTACAGTTGTCCACAATTGTTGATTCGGTTGAGCTTCTGCCTTAAATTTGAACTCTGCGCTTGACCATGTGCTCACTCAACTTCCTACTTCCTGTCTGGAGAGGAAATGAAGCAGAACCTTTCTAATTCCTGTCTATGCAGGAATTGCTGTGTAGTGCAAATATGAGGTCCTAAACAAACAAAATGAATGAAAGTAGCAGTATTTAGAAATCATACGCAAAAGGCCTTGAAGGACAGAAATATTTACATTTGTCAAGTGATCAAGAAAAGGCGGTCCTCTACAGTAGGACCTTACAGGCAGTTTAAATGCTGCGTGCCTCCCCCCCCCCCCCCCCCCCCCGGCAGTTGCTTGGGCTCCCACAGTGAAAACCACTTTAAAAAAATACACTCAAATGACTTTGGAGAATCAGAGAAAAGAAAAGAAGAAGGATTCTGTCATCTGCATAACACGACTGATCAAAACCCATCCAACTATTCAGAAAATAATTGTTCGCTAGTTTGTGGATGTGCAAGACATCTCTCAAAATCCAACAGTGAATCCTTGACAAGTGTTTTAAAGGTTCAGTTTTCTTTTGCAATTCCAAACATAACACAATTTGTTTCTGGTCCTACTGGACTGTCCGAAGTTTTACTAAACATTTGAAGGGGACGGCACACTCATCAGTGGAAAACATCAGTTGTACAAAGAAAACAACTTTAAATAGCATGCACATATCTTGGTGTATAACATCTACATTTTAAAACACACATGTATAAATCCAAATGTATTTGGTTGTGGTTTATACTGTAGATCATGAGCACTCTGTGGATGTCAACTGTGTACAGTTGGGCACCAGAAGGGTCATGAATACCTGAGTGAACACTGTAAGCAATGACACAAACCAAACCGCAGTGCTAAAAATTAAAAGGGGAAAAAAGTAGATGTAACAAATTCAAATGAAGTGAATTGTTATCAGTTGTTTTTGAACAGACTGCTATTATGAGATGACATCAGTGTTCATGTGCCTGAAACTTTTGATCAACAGTTTGAGCAAAGAAATAAAGGCTTTTTTTTTTTTTAAATCTCTGACTCTGTGCCCAGTTTGCTGTACAGCAGGAGCAAATTGGAGTTCTGTCTGACATTCATTTAGTTACATCTGATTTTTCAGGTGAACATATGGTGCGAGCCCTTTCATCAGTTCTGAATTAATTAACCTGATAGACTGACATTAGTTGAATTTTGATAACGCGACTACAAAATATTCAAAGCTGTGACCTTCACATTCACAGCGCTGAAGTGAATAATGTAGGGAAGATAAGAATGTTAAGGAAATATAAATGCATTCATGCTTTATCTTAATCAACACTGCAGCTGTTTGCTGAATGCGTGTCAAAACTGAGATTTTCTTTTGATCAGTCTTTCTCGTTGAGTTATCTGAGTTGCTTGTGTTTGGAGCCAGGCAGTGATTTGGGGGCCTGCCACCCTTTACAGGCAGATGACAGTTGCTGACCCTGACCCAAATTCAAACGCAGCTGGCTTCAAACACCAAGTGAAAACACTTAACTGAACACTGATAATGAGAGACGTGACACTCAGAAAGAGAGAAAAACTCTGGGAGTTCTATCCTTAAAGATTCAATCTGCTTGAATACTGAGATGTTTTTTTTCCTGATTAAAAGTGTAAATCACGGTATATGAATGGTTTTTAGGCGGCACAGTGGTGCAGTGGTCAGCACTGTCACCTCACAGCAAGGAGGTTCCGGGTTCGAGCACCGGCTCCAGCACAGGATCTGTCTGTGTGGAGTCTGCATGTTCTCCCTGTTCCTGTGTGGGTTCTCTCTGGTACTCCAGCTTCCTCCCACAGTCCAAAGACATCAAGAGGGGACGAGGCTGATTGATACTCTAAATTGACTGTAGGTGTGACTGTGAGTGTGAATGGTTGTCTGTCTCTATGTGTTGGTCCTGTGATGGACTGGTGACCTGTCCAGGATGAACCCCGCCTCTCGCCCGAAGGCTGCTGGGATAGGCTCCACCCCCACGACCCTTAACAGGATAAGGTAGAAAATGGATGGATGGATATGGATTTTTGCACATAACTGAATGAACAAGGTCAAGACTGTTTCATTTACCGAGCAAATATTTAGTTTATAATGCATCATAAAATATTAAAAGGTATCAAAATTTCTCACTGCAGAGGGGACGTCCTCTGATTGCTTCCATTTTCAGAATCAAACTGAAAAGGTCATTCAATGAACAAAAGCAGGAGATCATCAGAGAAACTAAAGTTTGTTGATCTTTATCATTTTTGCTGAACAATAGATTTAAATTTAAACTTTTGTAAGCTCAAGTAAAGTCTTTGGTCTGAAGTTCATGTCAAGTTTCTTTTTTTTCCCTCCCTTTCTTTCACAGTTGTTCCGCAGAGCAGCTTTTGTGGTCGTTCTTTTCGAGTGGCATTTTTATAGCCAGAAGTTACGACTCAGGGCATAGGAGGCCATGGTTTTGTTGCTGCAAGATCTCTGTGGCCACGCCCACTAGACAGGTGAATAAGTATATATATGATGGGAGGGAATGACATTTAGCTCTGAAGATAGTTTCTCAATATTAATTCACAGAGGAAGGACTGTTTGCAAGCACTCAAGTCTTCAAAAGACTCGACTAAGTCAAGGCTTGGCTTGATAAATCAGAGTCTCAGACGCCAAGCGTCCTCACCCTTTAACTAGCTTATGGACTTGTGCTCCCCCTGTGGCAGAAGCTGCTGAAGTACGATAATGAGTTGTGGCCTGGCACTACCATTGCAGCGCGACCATTGCTGTTTTGCAACATCAGGAAATGTTAGGGCCGTACGCCGAGAGGAGGCTGGTATTTCTTCAATGGCGTTATTTGTTAAGTGCTATTTAAAGGGCGCATCAATCAGACCAGCAGATGCGCAGCATTGTGATGTGGTTCCATCGATGCCCAAAAATATGGAAACACTGACCGCCACCTCCGCTTCCTGCTTCACTTCGAGTGGCTCTCCAGGATGCCTGCTGCTCCTGTGTATAAATATAAGATGTTCTCACCCTGGGCTTTTAAAGGGAATGACGCAAGCCGCTCTGTTTGGTTTGATTGATGTCACGCCCGAAATGCACCTGTGAATAATTTGGTGTCTAATGAGTGCCTCTTTGAGCCGTGGTATGTGCTCTGATTACGTGTCCTTGCAAAACAGAAATGAAGCTGAACATACAGAGCACACATTGCTGCATCTGACATCAGCCTGGCGCCATCGACGGGTTTAATAGGGCCCAAGGAATTAAGCCAATACTTGCTTGAGCCAAGGAGTAGCTTTGCCATCTGACACCTGTTCTGTTGTGACAAAGTGTTGCGATTCACTTCAGGGAGTGAAGAGTCAAACTGTGTAAAAGTAGCAGCAACTACCAATTCCAGATAAATACCAAGTTAAACTGCAGTAAGTGAAGTTACTGCATTATCGCTTGGCGCTTCCATTATAACATGAACATATACAGTACCATCAGTGACGCACAGAACGACATAGTTTATTAGCATTCTTAAAGGGAGTGTCTGGAGCAGCGTTACAGACACGGTCTTAACTGGCATCTCATATTTGCTGGATGTGACCATACCAGAGTTTCACATATTAATTAAAACTGATCAAGAAGTGAATGAGAATCAGCCGTCTTGAAGCGTCACCCACATTCAATGAACGTTAATTGTTTCAGCTTCATTTTAATTCTTTGTTCAATAGTCTTTATTCCCTCTTCTTGTTTCCTTGTATTTCCTGTGCAAAATCGAACACTATGGGACTAAAATCAGGGACTAGTGCCATTGTCACTCTCATCACTAGCACGTAAGCCCTTGTCCGACCCCAAGGACGAGTGCACTCAATAACTGTCCCTGTCCAGACACAGTAAGCCTGTGCCACAATCCCTTAAACCCCTGAACTCTGACATGCTTCAATGAGGTACATGAAGTATCCTCCTTTGGGAGATTAAATTGAAAGTCTTTGCCACTAAACTCCTGATTAATTGGATTTTTTTTACCCTGCCAATCTACACTGTTGTGTATTATCCCCCAGCAGAGGTAAGTGATAACATCAGGGCATATTGGTGAGACGTGATGCTGCTTCAGATCAGGGCTTCTACACAGGGAAAAAAAATAAAAAATGATGATGATAAAGGCCTTGGCTAATGATGATTTTTTTTTTTCCCACCACCTTCATTGCTCACATTAAAAACTAATCAGACAGCTGAAAATGTCATTTTTTTCCACAGCTGTGCACAAAGTTTTAGACCCTTGTAAATGTTTATTTCATTCCAACCACTACTTTTATTTATTTATGAGCTCAAGATAAATGTGTCAAGTCAGTTTCTTTTGCAAGGCGATTATCTGTCATTTCCTCCTATCTGCCGTCTGTGTCCCACATACAGTTTTGTATTTACCCTTCAACGTTCCTTTATTTTGTGTGCAGTTTCAGATATCAAATTGTACGCATGACAGTCCCAGACAGTCTTTTCACATAGATTTATATAAGACTTTTATCATTTGTTTTAGTTGCTTGCTTTGTCACATGCAAACTCCGACATTAATCAATGTTATGACAGCGTAACTGGCTGCAGGGATATGTACTAGGTTCTCACATGCACCGCCGATATTCATCTGTCTGTCAATCGCTGTGTTTCTCTCTACCCCCCCCTTCTCTCTACCTTCTTTCCTTCCTTTCTTTCTTGGCTCGGATCTAAGACGCTAAGGCACTTGTTTACTTTGACTGCATACTATTGTAATCCCTTAGGTGAACTGAGATGTTGGAAATAAAATTCCCTCAGAAGTGGGAACAGGACAAAAACCCCCTTGAGTTTGTGTGTTTTGAGTGTTTTTTTCTGTATATTTGGCGTTCTTCCCTCCGCCCAAGTCATTTCATGATTGGTTGTCATTTACGCTGGTGACGGATGAGGACAAGACTTTTTCTTTGGTATGGTTTATTTTATCCAGGTCACTACTTGAGCATCTTTTATAAACTGGGCTTAACAATGCTTAACTTTTCCAATGAACACGAATCACACGACCTTGACACATCATGGCAGGTGAAAAGACTGTGGAAAACACGGGACAAGATTTGATCTCCATTAAATCTGGGCTGATATTAAGAGTAAATACTACAAATGAGGAAAGTAAAGTTTTCTCTTCTTAATTCATTTTCAGTCCAAAGCTTGTATCAGTTCACCCGCATTTAATGCAAAATAGAGGAAATCACATAAATCTTTGTAGACTGAATTACAATTTGGTAGAAAATACAAATAAAATCAAGAATGTCACAAAGTAACTGGAAACTGGTCCTACATCATTACATTTTGTATTTTTATGGTCATGAAACTATATATCATTGTCGTTAATCTGCTTTTGTGCCTCGTGTATGGAGGTTCAGGCCATTTACACACCTGTAGCTTTGAAATGTGTTTGAGAGAGAGTGTGTGTGTGTGTGTGTGTGTGTGTGTGTGTTTGTGGAATATGTTTCCAGGAAAGTAAAATCATGTGACCCCTTGACTTTTTTGCCCCATTGCATGACACCAATTCACCTTTGAAACCAGGAGAACAAAAATAAATGCTGTACAATTTAACCAAACGCCAGTGATTCCATTGAGATAGTCATCATTAATTTCACTGGCAAATACCTTGGTGAGGAACCCTTCGTGTTATTTTTGTGGTAATTAGATAAAAAGAAGCCATATTTGTGCTGTTAAATGCGTGACAACAGGGACAACAGGAGCGTTAACCTTCACTCTTTTTGTTTTTTTTTTAATTTTCACCCAGCCTTTCACTGCTCTCTTTTCATTTTCCAAAGCAAACATCCAATTATGTATGTTTGGCTCATTTTGTCATTGTCGTCGCAGCTGTTTATTTATTTTTTAAATATTTTTTTTCCAAATGATGAATCACTTTGTTTCAGTATCCACCCCCTTAGGTTTCACGGTGACTTACGCCGCGGCCACCTTTTGTTCACAGTTCATCACCCGCAATATTCGTCCTGAAGTGCCACAAATGGGAGTGGACCCTCAGATCAGAGCCTGATTCCTTGGAGAGCTTTGCTGGATATGATATTTGGCTCACACTATCTGACCTCTTATCATTTAATACCTTTTGTGTACGTCACAGACTAAAAAGATATCTTTCATCCCTCCTTTGCAGGAAAAAAAAAATCCCATTAATTTTCCCACCCTGTTATCACTGGATTAGTTCTTGAGGCATGAGACCTGCAGCAGGTTCATCACATAATAAGCACATTTGCGTTATCTGTCTATTGTTGCACTGGCTTATTTGTGTAGGAAACTAAGTGGAAAATCTGACTGGTAAAGTGGCGTCTTTATCCAATAGTTGTCTTACAGTACAAACAACAAAAAATATTCATTTTGGATTTGTTTTTTTTCTCGCCCGTGACTATGACGGAAGCTCTCAGGCTGTAATTTGTGAATCTGTCAGTATAACTGACTGACATGACATTTTCTACACTTTATATGCATGTTCTGTCACGTGAGATCAGCAATGATATACATCTTGAATGAAAATGATTCCTGCGTGATTTTTTTTCAAGAATTTCATTGACAAATACTCAATAATCACTCAAATACACCCTAATGGTCCATTAGTATTTTATAGACTCAAATATTAGTCTGGGATAGATTAATGACACATATTATCATATTATCGTTAAAGTTTTCTGAAAGGTTAAAGTGCGGGTGAAGGCACTATCACTGGTATTAAACAGTAGCGCTTTTTTTTTTTTAAAGGAAAGGGAGGAATATATTCTAAAAGAGTCAGTGTCAAAGAAGAGTCAATTTTGAAACGCCCCAAAGCTATTCTAAAGAAGTCATTATCACAAATTCTCACAACATCTTTGAAATGAAATGAAAAGCCCTGCCACAGCAGGAGGACCGGCTTGCCTTACATCTGACTAATATGTGGTACATTATCTGCGGAGGAAAACATAAACGCATGGTAGATAAATTGCATGTTGGGTCTGGCGGTTAATGGCTTGTTGTGGACCTAAACTAAACGGTTTGTCGTTCAAATGGTTTGTGCTGTGTATAAAGTCAATAAATTACAGCTCGAGAAATTTTCACCACAATTCATATACAGTTGTTTGCACTTCATGGTTTTTAGAAAAAACTTACATGATCACATGTTGTGTTTTGCAGTGAAAAACAAACAAATTGTCGATGAAATACGGTGCAGAAGAAGTGCAACACAGTGCAAGCTGGTGGATGGAAATGAGATTGTATTGTCGCCTAACAGGGCTGGTGACAGGCTAATGCACCATCTGTTGCGTGTCTGTGTGGCATTCACATGTTCTTCCCATGTAGATGCTCTCTCCCACACATCAAAAACATGCTCGTTAGGTTAACAAGAATCCCTAAATTGCCACGAGTGTGAAAGGCTGTCTGCCTCTATATGTCAGCGCCGTGATGGACTGGCGACCCATCCGGGATGACCCCGCCTTCTAGACCGGTGACAGCGGTGCAGACGCTGGACGGATGGATGTTTCTTGACCCATTTAACGAGTCAGGCTATAGTTAGCAAAGGTAATTACTTCACCTGAATTTAACTTTCTCCGCGACTGCAGATTTAAACAACATGAGGGTGTGAACATGCAAAATATAACATGCTTCCTCTCACACTGTCCCCACTCACCAGTGAAACAGTTTTATGTCCTGCTGACATGAAAGATTTGTTTAAAAGAAAGAAGCCCATGTGGATCCTGCAAGAAGTGAAAATTTTTCCGTGAGATTTATCATCCTCGAACAACCGACTAAAACACAGAGCAAATCTACCAGGATATTAAAAGAAAATTATTAATATAGTTGCCACAAGCCGTGAAGAGAGAGGAGGGAGACAAAAAAGCAAACACAGATGGCTCCTCTCAAATAAGATGAATAAACTGAGTGAGAAGTTTGCCCAAAATTACCCAAAGTTGTGATATTTTGAGGAGTGAGAGTTGTGACCATTTGAGTTTTAAATTTAAGACGTTTAATGTTGTTTGACTGCCAGGCCGGCGTACGTTGCCCCGGAGAACAGTTTCTGTGCTGTCAAGTTTATGTTTTCAGTTTTGCAGCAGGGATGTAACCGCACAGATGGAAATGCTTACAGTTACTGACAGCAGCCTCTCTAATCTTTAAAGTAAATCGTAAAAGGGGAAAAAAAATAATAAAAACAACACATCAAAACAGAACCCAACAAAGAAATCACCTGCAATGCTTGACATTATAGAGCTCAGGATTTATCGCTATAGCTACGAACAATTTCACATTAAAAACATGGACTGTTTGTGTGACCTTTTGGATGTGTAAAACACTAATTAATTACCAAATCCTGATCGATCTGATGTTGGGAGGTTTAAATAATCAATGAAGTTAACGCTGTTGTGCCTTGAGAGGAAATGCGAACAGCGTCTCTTTCTCTTTAATGGAAAGATTTTCTTATCACTTCTGGTGCGGAGGATCCCTGCAGGTATAATAAAGTGAAAAACATATCTATCTAGGGAATATAATTAAAATGAAACCCAATTCATTTTAGAAGATGTTGGCCTCAGAGATGAAATATCATATTTGTTGCTGCCACAATCAATTGTCTGATGGTAGAGTTAAGCTTGGTGTTATTATTGGTCATTTTAATAGAGTTGCCTCAGTGCACGTCGGTACTGATGTATTTGTGTTTCTTTGCTTTCCAAACCTGGCAATTCACTAAACATGGCCAACAATGCAAAATAAACCAGTTTAACTGCTTTAATCATGCATACTTTTAAACTCAGTACAGCTTAAGTTTGATATTGGTGTTTGACTGACCTCTGAACACAACTGTTGCAATAAAAAAAAATCACTTTTAATTCAGCACGCAGTGACTGGTAATAAATAAATGTGAGTTCTCAAGAATAATCAATTTAGGCGACTGGACTCACCTCTTGGAAGTGAAGACATTTCGCCTTTCATCCAAGAAGCTTCTTCTATAAATGTGTCTTTTTTTTATCAATGAGTTCACACGTCAGCTCTGTCTTCAATAAAAATAGCCACCAAAGTGACAGCAAATGCAGCAGTGACTATTATTAATTTATTTACAAGTTCAGCTCAGTGTGTCTCTGCATTTTGCTGACATTTGCTGGGGATATTTTTCTTCTCCTTAATGTATATATAAAAAAGAACCGTGGGCTCTTTGTCTCTATTTGAAGGTACAGTCTGCAGCATTTTCCATAAAAAACAAAATATATATTAAGACAAATTTAATCTGGGAGTTAGCCTGCTCTCTGCTGGGCAGGTAGATGAAGAAACAGTAAAATTTGCTTGTGCTTGTGAGCTAGCCCTAGCCAGTGTTTAGCTAGCCCTAGCTAGTGTTAAGATAGCCCTAGCCAGTGTTTAGCTAGCCCTCGCTGGTGTGTAACTCGCCCTCGCTGGTGTTTAGCTGGCCCTCGCTGGTGTGTAGCTGGCCCTCGCTGGTGTTTAGCTAGCCGTCGCTGGTGTGTAGCTCGCCGTAGCTGGTGCTTAGCTAACCCTAGCTGGTGCGCTTCTGTTGTCATTGGAGAAAGGATCCAATTTGAGTGAATGTTGGGTTTAAAAGCCACAACGAACCATGCTACAAAGCCATCTTTAACTCTCAGGCCCACTGGCTGAAATATACAAGCTATTAAATATTTGTATTATTGGGAAATCAAACTATGACAGTGCAAGTACAAGGAGTACAAGAGTGTATACACACCACCAGCGCTGTCATGTTTATAAAATCAAGACCTATAACACATAGATGAGTCGGGGGACAGGGAGTATAAATCTCATATGAAACCGATTCATATTTACTCTGTAAGACCCCTCCAGGGCGACATGGTGTGGAGCCTCAAACCTCAGAATATGGCAGACATACTCCACATGTCAACAAGCAGTACATGGTAATCACCAACACAGCCACAAAAGGCCTCGCTTCAAAAGAAGTCAATACCTGTCAGCGGTAAGCATCAGCAGCCTAGAGTTCAGGCTCAGCCCCCTACAGCAGACATGTCAGTAAGCCTCAGGCATTGCATCATTAGCAGAACCCCATGTCAGCATTCACTCATGTCATTGCCCAATACCCACTGGTTTTGCTCACAAAAAGAACTAAATGAATGCTTTGTGCGAATCTTCCTATCTTCTTATTCAATCGTGACTGGAAAAAAAAAAAAAGTAGACTTGAAAGTTGTCCCGGAGTGTTTCATTTGCAAAAGAAGCTGACACATTGAATTTTGGGAGCTTATTCTGCCACTTTCTCAAATAAAATACAGATGAATTGTGTTACCAAATTAGGTTTTCACTGGTTTTATACAAACTAGAAATCTCTGAGACATTTGGGATTTTACCAGCCATATCTACCTCTGCAGGAAATATTTTTGTGAAGCAGAGGTCTGGAATATCTAAATATCAACACAGAACAATAAATATGGATGAAATTATAATTATGTATTTACCTGTGTGGTGTTCATTGTAATATTTTTCAGTTGGATTTCAGGTGGTATTGCAGGCTGGTATACTGAATAACACATCATTTCTCAAGTCATTTGGCCTGCCTTCACAACGCATTTTGTTAATTTTAGTCTCGTTGTAACTCAGACCGTGATCTTTTCCTAACCTCGTGGCTTTTGTGTCCTAACCTCACCAAATCATAAACACAGCACTGTCAGTCTGATCAAAAGCAGTTGGATTTTCCAGTGAAAAGACAAGGAATCTGCAGTACTTTGACTGCAGGTTACATTGCCGTAATTTGCAGCTCCGGCTGATGTTTAGTGTTGTGTTGGCAGCCTCAGCCCTGCACTGGCCCCCGTACCGTGATCTCAGAGTTGGAGACAGACGCAGTAGCCTCGAGCCAAAACTCCTTTGTGTATGTGTGTGTGTGTGTGTGTGACCGGTATATATCTTAGAGATCATCCAAAATTAAAAGTGGTGTGACACGACCGGCTTGTGAGACTCTGACAAAACAGTGCAACTAATGTAAATATAAATGAGAATTCTGTTAATTCATTGCTACTTCTTGTACAAAATATCTTCAGAAACACACTTAAGAGCGCCGCTAGGTTGGAAAAAGAGATTGTGTGTTTGTGCTTGGCTGCCATTTTGAAAACAACCGAAACGGATGACGTTTCTGCGCCGGCGCATGTCACGCCATCTCTTCACAGTGGAAGTCTACAAACACACGGAAAAATAAGAATGTATCAACACGACATACGCCAGAATTGGCATGTTATCTCTCCCATATCCCTCCTACTGGGCTTTTTCGATTCAGAAACACATGACAGGTACCTCATTTCTTAAATTCACCACAGACGTGAACGATCATAATAATAATAATAATATGAAAATATAGATAAATGTACCGAATCAGCATTATAATCAAAGCTTTCTCCAAAAACAAATGTGCAACTTAGTTCAAAATCATTCCTAGTAATGGACTGAAATAACAAAGGCGACGGTGCGCAATGAGTGATTTGTGTGTTTGTTAGCTGCTACGGGCAAAAGCCTCTGCAAAATGAGGTCATGTGGTTTAATAATGAGCTCAGAGATCATGGAGTGAACTTCATTGGCGGAGGCTTACATGTAAGAAACATTCATGTTCATCTCAAAGTTACACAATACAGTTTAAAAAAAATCTAGGTTTTAAAAAAGAGCAAATGAAAAAAAGTTGAATGGAGGGAACTTTGGATTTGATCAGCTCAAGTGTATCTGAACTGTTGGCAGCATGGTTGCCCCCCCCCCCCCCCCCCCATTTGCTTTGTATTAAAGCTTTCAAATAAGAGTTTGAAGAGTTCAAACTACACTCGTTCCCTTATGACAAAGTATGCATGTATGTATATATATATATATATATATATATATATATATATATATATAGTTTTAATCTTTCTTTGAAGATTTATCTTTCCAACCCCATCAAATATCCATCCTCTACTTTATGGAACATAGGCTAGCCAATAAAATCCTGAGGGGCTTCATCATCTTTAATGATGAAGACACTGATTAGACAGCTTCTTTTTTTTTCTGGATTGCATGTTTGTATGTTTCTTTGCTGTATTGAGGTTTCTGGAGGGCCGGGGCTGAAAAATCAATCACACGTAAACACAAATCTAGTTCTTAAGTAAGATAGGTAGAGGCAGCCAGGCAGGAGACAAACACTGAGACACTTTCATCCCCTATTAAAAGAAAATGCATTATTCACCTCCTCACCTGCACTATGTTCTAAACACGTACAGGAAGTTGTGCATGAGTGTCAAGAAGAGAGACTGAGGGATGCGTTCATTTTCATCTTGCTCATTCAGTAGATGAGGCAAATAAATGTGTCCTCTGGGGAGTACGGCTTCTTTTTCTGTCTGAACAGTGAAATATAGAGAGAATATCACCAATGTCGGATAACTTTCCCTCCTTGTTGAATTTAAAATAACATTTGATCACATATCATGGTCATTCTCTGTCAAGCTAAAGCATGCATAACCTCAATATGTCACGTATTCGATAAACAATAAATTAAAATCGGCTTTTTTTGTTATGACAGTTTAAAAAAAAAAACATCTGGCAGATATAGCAACGGAATCTGGGTTGACAAATTAAGAAACTGTACAATAATCACTTTCACTGATGACGAATGGGCTTCAGAAAATATGAAGATTTTACACCCACACTGATAAAAGTTTGGCACCAAAACAGATTCACTCAAATGAGACATATAATGCCAGTAACAACTGCAATCAGCCCACACAAAGACCACCCACAAAATAACATCACAAAAACCCGCAGTTGGAGGATAATAGGTTGATTTTATTTCCTTGTGAATAACCTTAGCCAACAAAATTTGTACCACAACCATAAAATGAAGTCTATCGTGGTGATTTTATACGAGCAGGGAGGCACACAGACCCATACAGCCTCCATATTTGAGTAACTAGTCTATTTTCTTCTTCTTTGCGGTCATTTAAACGTATAAAATTATTAAAAAAAACTACTCAACACTGGATAAAAATCCTTTGAACGATTAAAATAAATAACTCTTTAGGTAGTTTGCAGGCAGCAGCAGCAGCAGCAGCAGCAGCAGCAGAATCTCCCCAACACTTCCTGTGTGAGACAGGAAGTAGGAAGTTGAGTGGCACATGTGTGAAAGTAAGACCCAATCCCATGCCGGCCCACATCCACTTGTTCTTCACAACCAGTGTCAATCAGAAATCACACTGACAAGTGACGGGACTGTGGGACACAGAAGATCTCCTCACCGTGGTTATGTCAAGTGTGTTTGGCTGCATTTCTCTTTGAGCAAAACATTTCTTAAAGTTTGGACTCTAAAAACACAGCAGCGGTGGTGTTTTTCTTACCAGCTTGGCACGTCGAGGATTCAGGACACTTGGATTAATTCAGACGAGCAGCTTGGA
Source organism: Aulostomus chinensis (assembly GCF_037954235.1). NCBI lineage: Eukaryota > Metazoa > Chordata > Actinopteri > Syngnathiformes > Aulostomidae > Aulostomus > Aulostomus chinensis. Next base: position 8,599,543 of record NC_141338.1, read on the forward strand.
GGAGTTTTATTACTTAAAAAAAAAATAATAATAATTTTGGTACTTTTAAAAAGTTTGTCTTCGTTCTCCACAGTTGTTTTGGGAGATTATTGCAGATTATTTCCTGATGAAACTCCAGCATGTGTTTGGTGGACTGCAAAAAAAACTTCACCCAGCCTTCCATCAGCATGACGGTGAGTACAGAAGATGTTGACTGTGTTCTCATTTTAGGGTAAACTATCCATTTAATGTGGTGGAATCCACTCAGCCACTTACCAGCTGAAATATTGCTTTGCAAGTAATTAATGTTGTTTGTTTTAGCAGGTAACCTTAATATGTTGATGCGTTTGGTCTTTTTTTTCTCCTGGTATAGTGTTGTTTGTTGCGTATGATGGGACTCTGATCATGTGGTTGCTGCATTGTTTAATTCTTTGAAGAGGGCGGGTGTTGTTAGTGTGATGAAACTGGCCAGGTGTGTGTGTGTGTGTGTATATATATACTAATACCTGCATGATTCATACATTTTTAATGCTTCTTTTGAAGATTCAAGGACAGATTGTTGTTGATGTTCCAGTTTGTACGAGTAGTTAGCATCCTCTGTTGTTTATTTGTTGATCGGGGATGAAACAACAACATATTGGCTTTATGATTAATTAATTCAATTGAATGCAACTTGTATTTGGAAAGGCTTGTCAGATATCTTGCGAACATTGCGGTGCCTTGCTTTCAAATTTGGATTTTAATCATGATTCCCACCTGCATGATTCAAAGAGTTTGGAGTAAAATATGAAGCCACAATCCTGCAAATACTCACATGTTGTGTGTGTGTGTACTTTGGCTGGTTGTGGATAATGGTACACTTCATTTTATCAGGGTAGCTCTAAAATCTTTATTCCCCGAGTTAGAAAAATATATATTTTGAAGCTCAACAAGCATAAAGAACGCCAATAAATCTACAATATGGAGACACAATAAAGGTAGACTTCATAGAGCAACAGGTGGTCTAAAGTAAACCTAAATAAATCCAGAAGATAAATCCAATCACAACTCAGTGTTGATGACATCACATTGCAACAAGCTGCAGTTTCCAGGCCAACTTTCCCAAAGGAGTCAGTATTAACATTTTGTGCATTTAGTAGCTTTTAAAGTGGTAATTTGATGGCATTTTACTGGAAATAAAAGTCCCTGTTGCTGTTGCACAAATTGCGCTCATTTCTGTTCTTGTCAGTTCATAAAAGCTGTTACAGCTCATTCCTCTCCATCTGTAGCAAAGATAATTGTATGCGATCTCAATGATAAAATGGCCAAAGGGTCCAAGAGTAGTTTCCTCCACCAAATGCTTCATCCCTCCATCAGCAGATCTGTGGAAGAATCAGCAAGTTCTCGTAATGACAAAAGCAATAGATTGCCAGACACTCAAAGGAAAATAAAGATCCAGTGTTTAATAAGTAGTTGTTTTTTTAATGACAGTGTCAGAGGGCTGCAGTTTGGACACTGACATTGAGTGTATACTCACTGAAACATCTCTCTTTATCGCTGTTAGTACCTTTGGAGGCAGTTTGTTGTCACCCAAGTTCATCAAGACTTTCTTGGAAAAACTAACTTTGAGTTCATGAGGAAAGCTCAGACTGAGTGAGTAAATCAGGATAAAGGAGGTAACAAATCACATTCATAACTTCGCCTCTTCCATCCATCCATTTTCTACTGCTTATCTTGTTAAGGGTCGGGGGACTGGAGCCTATCTCAGCAGGCTTCGGGTGACCTGGACAGGTCACCAGTCCATCACAGGGCCAACACATAGAGACAGACAACCATTCACACTCATCCCCTCTTGATGTCTTTGGACTGTGGGAGGAAGCCGTGGTACAAATTCACAAAAAGACATTAAGTATGAATCCTATGATGACCCTTGTAAGAGGATTTTAGCGATACATCTGGACAGTCTTTGTGTATTTCTAAAGGTTTTCTGGTGACAAAACTGGATGTTTTGGACAAAACAATAAGGACTTTTCTAACTGCGTTTCTGGCACCAAATACCCAGAGGTTTTCTTGCAAGACGTCGGTTTTGTTCTGAATAAAAAGTATTGCAAACTCAACACCGAAAGCTCACAGTAAAATGTCTTTACAAGCCAAGAGCACTCCTTGATAAGTGTTGGTGTCTGACTTCCAAAGAACTGATCCCTCTTGACTTCAATGTTCTTGCTCTGCAAAAGAATCAGAAGTAAATGTTAAGTCTCCACTTTTCTAGACATCCATCGGGGGGGTGGGGGGGGGGGGGGGGGTTGGGGGCTGGGGCCTGGAGCCTGTCCTAGCAGCCTTTGGGTGCGAGGTGGGGTTCACCCTGGACTGGTTTTCAGACATTTACAGTCCAACCGTAAGCCTCGTTCACAGATATATTTCATATATTTTGTGCTGAAGACGAATCCGAACTAAGAGAAGGTGAAGGTCGGAATCTTGGTAAAAACTTCTTAAGTGAGCTTTAAGAGTACATTTCTGCTTAAGAACTATGAGGCCCACTTTTCATCTTCTAACCTCTGTGGTAACTTTATTGACACTTTTCAAAGGGATCTTCCTCATTTTTATTATTCAGGTTTCTTGATTGTGTGTCTTACGCCTCATTCTACGTGACAGGGTTTTTTTTTTTCAAGGAGCTCTGAAAACTTTGTAGATGTACACATTTTCAAAGGACTTCATGAAAGTTTTCAAGGATGTGAGTTAAATCTCACAAATGAAAATTGATAATAATAATAATAATAATAATAATATTTTAAAAAAGGACCAGGCTAAGTCATGAAACATATTAATGTTTGCCCTTAGCAGTCGGAGCCGTGAGGAAATGCGGCTGAATCTTCTTTTGTTGACGACTGTGATTAAGGAGCTGGGTTCAAAGTGGCAAAGATGTTTCATATGAAAGGCACTCTAGACGCGGCATCTTTTCATGTAGTTTCGTGCTCGAGGAGGATTTATTTTCTGAGCTGGAAACAAAAGAAAAGAACAGACACCATGGACTACAAAAAGTAGACTGGCCACTTGAGTTCCATCTTTTAAACGCCCTTGCAGCTGAATTGCAGTCCTGAGTGTGTCGTTGTATGCGTAATGTCCTGGTGTCTGTGCTTTATCATTTGCCTTCCATATTCAAGGATTCAAACTAAACAATATGGGATCCGAAGACCACAGTGCCACATGTCACTCGCTGACACCGATACACAATCACTATCCACACAGCAAGATTACTGTGTTCCAATTTGCAGCAGCTTGCATAGTTGCCATAGAAACTGTTCATATATACAGTGGACAACCATGTGCCCCGCACAGTAAGCAATCTGCAAGGTTTCATGCTACAGCAGCTCATTTCATTGACTCATTCAAACACAGAGGAGGAAGCGGCAGAATCACCAGGCGCACGTTCAGGTTGGCCTGGTGCAGGTTTTCATGTTGTGGAGCTGTGGAGATGGTTTTAATAAAGCCTGTGGAATGTCCTCCCCGATTCCTTCAGGGCACCACAATCCACTGACTGGTAACATTAAAAAAAAAAAAAAAAAAAAAAAACCCAAAAAAACGGTCTTAAGACATTTCTTTTTAGCAAAGCTTTTAGCCCCCTTTAGTTGTTTTTATATATTATTTTAACTGCTTTTATGTTAATTGCTTTTAATTCTATTTTTGTCTGCTGAACTTTTTTTTTTTAACCTGTATGTAGCACTTTTCGATCTCTGATGAAAAGGGCATTACAAATAAAATGTATCATTATTATTATGAACGCAGCTCACCTCCTTTATCTTTTTTTTCCCCTTTTTTTACTGGGCAAAATTTTAGGATAAATGCACCCATGAGCACACAGATAGACACTTTTGCTGAAAAAAATCCCCATAATCCCTCCTCTGGACGCAAGAACAAAGAGATCAATGGCAAAATGCATTTCTTATCTGGTGGGAATGCAAGGGGGGGGGGGGGGGGAGTCATCACCGTTCACCATCCACAGGAGATGCAGGGATCCATCACAGCTCCCAGGGGGGTGGACCATGTTCACAATAATCTTTCACCACCTAATATTTTAGTTATAATCTTTAACATGTTTGTGCAGCTGTGTGTGTGTGCGTGAGCGTGTGTGTGTGCATGAGCGTGTGTGTGTGTGTAAGGTTATGCTTTACTGAGCTGCTACAGCGGCCCTGTTGGTTTTGTGTGACCTGCAACAAGAACTGAGTTGTTGTCATGGAGATTCTGACTTTTTAAATGCGTTGAGAACCACACTGTTGTGCAAAAAAAAAAAAAAAGAGAGACAGAGAAGACGTATTGCCCGGTGAAGCACGTGATTGTGGTCAATGTAGCTGCTCCTATTGATTATAATGATTCTTGAACACAGCATCCATCCTTGTGCTCACGTTAGCCATCACTGCCTGGACATTGTGACCTTAAATTAGTGGGAAGAAAACCTGACCGCACCTCTTATTTAGAGCTGGTACACTCGCGGGTGCACTGATGGGCGTTTAGTGGGTTTGCTGGTTAAACAATGGGGGGGGGGGGATGACAAATGCTTTGGTCATAGTCCAATGACACGCTGAGCCGTTAGCTGCAGTAATGTCAAACTACCCACGGGGACAGTGTTTGGTAACCAGATCTAACGTTGGTTCTGCCCTATGCGGAGGAGAGACAGACAATGGGTTCTCATCTGAAACTCTGAAACTGGACAAACTATAACATTCACATAAGTGGTTGGAAACACTTGTGCATTCAAATTTCATGTTTCCCGGGAATTTTATTGACATTTGAGGCCTTTTAACGGAAACCAGACAGGTTTTAATTCTAAACACAGAGTGAGCAACCCAGATAGTCACTCATAACCTGAACCTCCTCTGGACCTGTTCCTCCTCTGTGCGTCAGTCATGCTAAAGGCTGCATCGGCAGCCATTGAATCTCTATCTAAATATCCACTCATCTTTGAACTTGTCTTTGAGTGCCTTTTTGAGGGGAATGAGATGCTCCCCTGTGTTTTGAGCAACATGTGACGCAGCAGCACTGGAAGCCAAAAGCTTTTAAGGGGTTGAGGACAAGTTTCTGCATGTTAAAGTGGATCCCTCTCGAACATAAAAAACCTGGGCGAAAGCTATGAGTGCCCCAAGTCCAGAGAACGTTGGCAACTGATTTTCTCTCATAGCTGCTCTGTGATTACATCGTGTTTCTGTTGTTGTTTTTCTTCTTTTTTTTTTTACTTTTTACAATCCTGGATTTTTATGTCCAACAGCACTCAGATTCATTGCTTTGACTTTGATGGATCCACAGTTGGTCTGCAGCCTGTTTGCTTCACACAGCCAGCGAGCTCATGACCTCAACACATTACTCTCCAGCATGTGCGCGCGCACACACACACACACACACACACACACACACACACACACACACACATATTTCTTCTTAAGATATAAACAGTAATGTAAAAATAATCCTGAAAACTTCTGATTTCATATTGGGATCATTCTTTATGTCCATTAACTGACACCTCCACAGATTTACAAATATTTACTTGGCGAGCTTCACTGACACGTTGCTTCAGCCTTGACATTGGAATCAGACGGGGGACAAAACCAGACTGTACATGCACTTCCACAATACATTGAAATAAATTATGTACCGTTCCCTAGTGCAACTACAGTGAACAAAGCCAGATTTCTCGCTTGTGGTTGTCTAGTTGACAACTGCATGATAAACGGTTTTTCAGTGTATGTTTTCACGGCGTCTGCTTTTTAGTGAACAACATTATAGTGTGTGATTTTATGTATTTGGAATGCAAGTGTACATAAAACAGCCTTTACAGTCCCTGTGCTGCTCTGCATTATGTTAGAGGAGACTGTTTTTTCATGGTGTGTAGTGTATGTAGTGTAATCCAAACCCAGGGACAAAGGCCCCTTTAGTACATTACGGGTGTATTTCTTAAGTGTAAAGCATTGATGGCGACTGTATCGCCCCCCCAGCCGAACAATGAAGCCTGCCACCACTTTGGTGCACCCTTGATTCATTGGTTGCAGATGCCACTAAAACATTCTTGCAAAATGACATTTGCAGTACGGCAGGCAGATGACAAACCCCTCTCTGCTGTGTGCCATGGACCATTTTGACTTGAAGGCAGACTGATTCATTATCTGTGCAATTACGCAACTTAATTACGGCTGCTACAGGCTAGCCATGCATCTCCACTGTCCATCTGTTAAGCGTCCTTGAAATTCATCCATCTTATTGTGCCTTTTGTTTGCTTTCAAAGCTACGGATGTAGGAACATTTGGATTTCAGGAGAGCTGAGTGTTGTCATCCATCTGGCATTTCTTTTTTGTGCCGATTTTTGAACATTGGTTCTTGCAAGTGATTTTCACTTTAAGCCGTGATTGTTTTGTTGCAGTGATTTGCTAAGAACATGAGGACCATCTTTAGCCAGCGTGAGACCTGATAAATACTTGTATTAGGAATGAGGAGGGTCTCTAGCACAGCTCTATCTTGCAGGTTTTTGTTTTGCTGCTTAAAAAAACATAACTGTTTATTTGGTTGCAATTTTCTACCTTTGACATTTAAGGGAAGCTTTAAGCTGCAGGGAAAATATATTTTAAATTCAATAAATAACATTTCGTTTTTAAATATGTATTGAGTTTACAGTAAAAATAATCTGCTGTCCAGTAAATTTCTTGGCATGTCATGATTAATTACACGTTTCCTGGCCGTACGCTTATCTCAGATGTACATATGAGATGAGCAGCTGCCTCAGTGGAAGAGTGAAACACGAATCGGTCTTTACTGGATTGCTTAAACTTGTACATTTTTTGGTGACATTCTGAGACGGTGAGAACAACACACAGGAATGAAAAGCATAGCGCGATTTCCTGTGAAACCAGCGGAGGCCTTATCTAATCAGTTTCTTTGAGATTTAATTCGTTCATTAGACTCGCTTGCAGTTACTATGCAGCATAATCAGTTGCCAGTCTGTCAGCTCTGGAGAGGTACAGTACATTGCTTGTTCACTCTGGCTACAGTTAACCATTATTTGAACTAACAAGTAATTCAATAGCTGGATGTTTCATTTGCTGCACCTTTTGTTTGAGCTAAATAGTAAAAGTTAACACAATCATGCTATCTACATCTTTAAGTTATTTGTTTTGTCCCCCCCCCTCCCCCCCTCCCAAAAAAAGTGCAAAAACCCAAAGAGTTTGCAATCACAGACATGGAAATGTTCAAAAAAAAATGGCTGAAATAAATTGATTTATTATAATAGATTATTTAATCCCATTATCATCGAACAGTTTGGTATCAGCTGTGCTCTCTAAATATTGTATATTCAGGTCTGACCAGGAATAATTTTCTCCTTTTATTTTTGCCCCGATGATTAACATATTAAAATTCTATTTCTTTTGAAAAGTGCATTTCAAAGGTGGTTAGCACTGTGGCCTCACAGCAAGAAGGTTCCGGGTTCCAGCCCCGGCTCCATCACAGGATCTTTCTGTGTGAGTCTCCATGTTCTCCCTGTTCCTGTGTGGGTTCTCTCTGGTACTCCAGCTTCCTCCCACAGTCCAAAGACATCAAGAGGGGACGAGGCTGATTGATACTCTAAATTGACCGTAGGTGTGACTGTGAGTGTGAATGGTTGTCCATCTCTATGTGTTGGACCTGTGATGGACTGGTCACCTGTCCAGGGTGAACCCCGCCTCTCGCCTGAAAGCAACTGAGATAGGCTCCAGCCCCCCCCACAACCCTTAACAGGATAAGTGGCAGAAAATGGATGGATGGATGGAAGTGCATTTCAGTGTATGTGCAGGTAAACATTGACTTCTTGTTTTTTCAGTCACTGTTGCATACGTCCACCTCTACCTTCCCTGTGAAGATGCCTGTTATTCAGTTGTTTACTTTCAAGGCAAGGATGAGGTTGACAGAACTGAATGAAATCTGTGCAAGAATATTTATTTTTAAAAACACATCTTCTTTCATAAAGGAACCTTACCATGAAGGCCCAGTTGCATTTGCAGAGGTAACATTACAATAAATGTAGAAAGGATGTAACGTCGGAATGTGATTGGAATGAATCCATAAATCCAGCAATAAACACATATATCATGATAATAATCGAAAAGATTTTAAATCAGGCATTTAGTTCCTTGCTAGGGAAATGTAAAGTGACTTGCAGGGGTTTGTTGTTATGGTCACTAGTGGGGAGATAAGTCCTGGAAATTAAAGTGATTTTTACATTCAAGCTGTTGGCAAATGTTTCACATCTGTGCCTTTTGTTGAATTTGTTCACTCTGCCAACATTAATGGTCGAAGTTACAGAGCTAACGTGAAGCTAATGTAAAGATAAATGTTAACTTGATCTCCCTCCAGTCAAACTAGCTTTCCCTGCATCTTATAAATTGTCAGTAAATTTTTTGCCAGAATAGTAATGCACAACTCTGGTGTGATATCTGCTACAGGCTGAGCACGCAGTGAACACTGCATTTCGTCGAACTATTTTTGCCAGAGTCGGGCTAATCGCCTTAAATATAAATCGAGAATTGCGTTTTACAGGTTGAACAGCAAATAAATATAAACGGCAAATAAATATTCATTGCACACACAAAAAAAAAAAAAAAACACTGATTTTGCTTTGGTGAATACTATATTGGGATATGGCTTCACCTAATCTTTAGTGGCACTCAAGCAACAGAAGTTTAAGTGACAAAGTATAAATACTTGTGGCCTAGTTTTGGGTAAAATAAATAGTTATCTTACATGTCACGGCTTATAACACAGGGCATTTATTATTTGCTTTAAAAACACCTAAAAGGGAGGAGGGAATGGGGGTGTGTGGTGGTAATTTAAGAGTATACCCATTCCTCCAGGCACCACCACTCCACTGCTCTTAACACTGGGAAATCCACTTCCATTTGTCACTTCAAATTCAATTCAAAATGCACATTTTTGAGTAGTTTGACTGCCCCATTACCCTTACATGAGTATCAGATTGTGCAATCGCTTATTCTACTTTATCCAAATGCATTCAAACATGTGCTTAATAATTTCTGTATTAGAGAGATGTGTAGGCTCCAAAATATACATGACATCTGGTGCAGTTAATTGATTTAGTTGACATGACCAATTTTAAATTCACCATAGACGGGGAGCCCCTAGTTGGACTGCAGTCCTATAGCGGGGACTTCAAATAGAAGCACAAACACTGACATTATTCATGAAGGTGAGAAATGAAACCATGATGAATGGGTGGACTGCTCATTTATGCAAACACACAGACTCATACATAAAAAGAGAAAGTACTCAGGCACACACACACACACAAACACACTGCACACACAGGCTGCTTTGAAACCAGTTCAGTGAGTCCAAGTCAGAAAAGCTCTGTCAAATCAGCAGTCAGCACAAGCTCAAGACCCATCAAGAAAAGCGATGAGAGATCAGTCATTTTGACTTACTTTTAATGAGCTGTATCTGTCCAGATCCACACTCCTTTGGGTGTTTTTACTTAATCATGTGCGGCAGGCTACATATTGATGTCATGAAATGAATGAAATGTGGCCAAAGTTAATAAAAGAAGAGAAAGCACTGTGAGGTTTATTATCACTTCAACTCAATTCTAGTTCATGACCGGCACTTCACCGAGGCTCAAAGCACTTTAGACAGAGCCGAGAGGAGATACAGAAAAATTAAAGGGAGGATAAACATGAGGCTTGGGTCCACAAGATGGGAAGTTCATTTTGACTGTAATGGTCCGACCCGCGGGGAGAGGAGTAGGGTGGTGGTGGTGTGTAGGCATAGTTGTGTGTTCTAAGTTTGTGTCCCTGTCAGTGTGTGTTTGTGTTTTGGTCCAACCAGTGTTGTGAGCACTAACCTTGGCACTGTTTTGAAACTCCAGACATGCTCCTCCACCCACACGCTTCTACCAGTGAGGAGATCTGGAATGAACCATCCCCACCACCCACCCAGCAGCTTTCTAACAAGTAGCTGTGGTGTGTGTGTGTTTGACGAAATGCAGCAATCAAAAACCTATTTGTTGATCTGCCCAAAATGCCAACCCAGCAAGAGAAGTAATAAAGTGGTTTTCTTCAGCATCGCATCTCCTTTTTTTTTTTTTTTTTTTTTTAACCGTGGAAATTAAGAACAGGTGAATTCTCAGCTCACAGCTGTTTTAGCCAATATGTTTGAGTCTCAGCGTTGTCCTCTGGCTTCACACTGTTGCAGCTGCTCACTGCTTCCCTATTTCAGTGCTATTACCAGGAAGGCAATGTGGAACGTTTGTGGTTTCCTAGGATTCATACATTTAAACATGAAACTGCATGTGAAATGAAATGAGACAAATCAGTTCATGAATATTTACAGGGAAGAGACAGCTGCAGCTAGTAACAGCAGTGGCTAATAACAGTCGCAGCTAGTAACGGCAATCAACAGTTGCACATAGCAAGGGCTAGGAACACTTGTGGCTAGTAACAGTGGTGGCTAATGATGCTACTAACAGTTGTGGCAAGTAATGCGAGTAAAAGTTGTGACTAGTAACGGCTTGTAATAGTTGTGACTAGTAACAACTGTGGCTAGTTGCGGCTACAAATGGTTGCAGCTACAGTAGTAATGGTTGGTAAGAGTTAGCATTGGTAAGACTTTGTGCTCGTAACGGCTACTAAAGGTTGCGACTCGTAACAGTTGTGGCTAGTATTGGTTACCAATAGAATGCTCTTTCCTCATGCAAAGGTGAACTCTTAAACTGCAGGCAGTGATGAGCAGGCCTCTCACCCCCATGTTGTACACGTGTGGCTGTAGAATAAGCGGATGATGAAACCACCATATTTGGATTGCGCACGGGGAAAAACTAACACTTCCTGCAGCCACTAGATGGTGCCAGAGAACACATACATTTACTGTACGTTACATTGCTCGCCAAGTTCCTTAGACCTTTTTGATGGATCTAGTACATCAGGAGTCCATCAGCTTTGCAAAAAGTGTGACGTTTCCTGTGTCCATCAGGTGGCGTTGTGTACCTAAAAATTTAGCAGGATTTTCCTGAGCTGCTACTACACCCCTCTATCAAATCTGGTGAATTTTAGACTCAGTTTTTGCGTAATCCTGCCAGCAGGTAAAAAAGAAAAATACCACTGAATATGTGATGGCTTGGGTGGAGGTAAAAATAAAGGTTGAGTGTAGGAGAGGTTTTACAACAGGCAACTTACCATTTTAAATTTATTTCTGTTTCACGCAAGGTTAATACATAACATTATATATCATGTAGGGGCAGGGAAGGTATTGTATTGGCATTTTTTAATTATCTCGCTCATTGTTGCAAGGCTGCCTCTCAGCACTACTTAAAATACAAAAATGATCAAATCATTTGAAAATTTAATGTCGAATTTATTGGATTTACTTGGCTTTCTGTGACCTTGACTGCATTTCTAACATGGTGATTAATAAAAAGAATATACTCCGGCAAAAATATAATGCAATTTTAAAAATGTGAACATACAGTATAGATGATGTTCAAGCACAAGTTTAAAATTATATTCAGAAACTCATTGATTTGTTGGAAGTCACTGGAGGACCAGCAACAAGAAGTCACACAACTGTGGAAAAAGAAGTGTTTCTGTATCCCTTTTCTTTAGACTTACACCTGCAAGATGGAGTTGTCATACTGTAGTGTGCCAAGATGTGAAGTACAAACATTTGTTGCAGTTTCAGTCATTATTCAGTCCCTGCCCCGAAGACACACGTCCTCCTATCGACTGCTCACCATAGATTTCAAAGCATTTCTACAATATTTGCCAATAAGCAACTCTGCCGGTTCTCGCCAGAACTGAACTAGTGAGCTGCATAAGCATAGATGAATGTTGTCCCTTAGCAAACAAATCAATAAAACTAATTTCCTCTTGGTCAATTGTTTAATTAAATGCTAGTTTTCCCTCAATTAAAAAGTGAGCAAAGTGCAGAATATGATGCCCGAACACACACACACACACACACACACACACATATATATATATATATATATATATATACATATATAAAATTATTATTATTTATTTTTGCCTCCCCTAGGGTGATTGCAAATATCCTTGGATGATTGCTGAGGCAAAATAATTTTCTGATGTGTATCTGCAAATTGCTGCTGTCCTTGTGGTATCATCAAAGCTATAGGTAGGCTTTATCAGCCCCCCACCTGGTAAATGATTTCAATGTTGATGGGTTGGATTACTCAGAGAGTAAGTCTTGCCAGAATGCTAAAGGTCACTGGGTATTATCTAAAGGGTATGCCTGACAATTATGCAGGATAGGAATGCGGTCTTAAATCCAAGTGTACGGTATATGTATTTTAAAAGATGGAATATAAAAGTACATCAGCCATGTTATTCTTCCAGGACACCATTTTTTCATTAGTGCGATATTTCTCAAAGGGATAATGAAATGACACACAGGATCCACAGCAGCTTTCACTATTAACATCTACCATAGGCGATGAACTCATTTATAATCTGTAAGGCTCTCTCTTCTTTCTGAGAAGAAGTTGTGCTGTGAAACTGACTGACCAAAACTCCCTTGGCTGTGACCCTACTAATGTGATGCATTCTATACTGGCCTTGGTGAAGTCGCCATCAACCCAGATCATCCATGATTGGAAGGGCAGGTGTGGAGAAGAGGGGAGGGTGGGGAGGTTAGGGGGGTTGAAATGGACTGGGAGCTGAAGGGGGAGGAAAGATCATGAATCAAGCTGCGGCGCAGCGATGTTGCTCAATGGGCCGCAGTCGCAGTGAGATATAAAGCTTATGACAGATGCTTCTCTTCAAAATGCATCACTGCTCTGGGCTTGAAACCATCCAAGTTCTCCAGAGTGTTGAGGAGAATAACCAGAATACTGAAAGGCTTTCACAATTGTCAACATGCACTCTTTTTCACATTCAGATCCTCAGCCGTGGATCCATTCCGTCATGCACCTGACACTATACAATCTACATGTCCAATAAAACCACGGATACAATCATATCGCACGTCACAAAAGTTTTTCTGGTTCTGTTTTGCAGTCAACAGACAAAATAGAATTTCAATCCCTGGTGATGTATGTTTGTGTCGTTTCACACAAAAATGGAGCACTCATTGCATTAAATGAATTGTTCATGTTGGATCTACTGGACGTGCATTTAGATTCAGATATCTTTAGACTGTTGGATTGTTTTTGAGAGCAAATGTTTTTTCGTTTTTTTTTTTTGTGCTCATTAGGCGTTTTCCAGTCAACTGATTACGAACAATCTAAATATGTTACTAAATTCTGCCTGAAAATGGCAGCAGGGGCAGCAGGGGCAGCATTCAGCGTGGCTGTCAGAGAGTTGAGGAAGAACTGCTTACCAGTGGGAAATAGAGGAAGGTCGTGAGGAATTGCCTGCAGTTTGGAGACGTTGCCATAGGTGGTCACAAGCACTGAGCATGTTGCATGTTCCTCTGTCTGCAGAAAATGTTTGGGAAAATCTGCAAAGACAAAAGCCGCGGCAGAAACAGCTGGTCTGGTTTCAGTTTCAAATTAAGCGTGTTCATCTGTTTTTTTTCCACATTTCTTCTTCTGAAAATGGAAAAAAACCTCATAAGTGCTTTTTTTTTTTTTTTTGCCATTTCAACCTTTTCTATTCCGTTACTTCAATATTAAACCACTACCTGAGTGTAAGACAGTCATACACTGTGTGAGCAATTATGTGTGTGCGTGGCACTCGCCTGCTGCCGCAAAACTGAAAGCAAAGTTACTGTTGCTTGTTGACCCATAAAGCTCGCAAATGTTGAAATGTATTTAAGTGTTTATTGCATTGAGGTTAAAGAGCAAATAACAAAAAGGCTCAACATTTCCAAAGATATGACCTTTTCCCATTACGCTAGTTGCTTGTCCTTGTAACAAAGTGTTGGTGAGACAAATAATTTGGAATTTACTTTAAATTTGATTCGAGAGCAATCTGCATCTGCATGCTTTGCTTCTATTTCTGCTTCTCGGTTGAGTAAGTCATACAATCCCTTTTGGGTTTAACAAATCAAAATAAAGACCAGACCTTACCCTTTTTGATGAAATTAGCAGCTTCTCTGTGATAAAAGTAATACGATTTTTAAATTACAGCATAATTCTGAATTTTGTGCAATACTGGACTGATATGTACAACTGAATGAAAAATAAAGTCAGAAAAAAATGTCTTCTCACTGCAGTGACTCCAAATGTTGTGGTCGGATAATCTCAGACATTCTTCAGCCAACAATTCACTAACCTCAATGAATAAAACAATCACATTTACTTCTGTTGCTAAAATTGCTCACATAGGAGAAAGGCCAATAATTGTCTGACTTCTCAATCAAAATCAGAATATATTGTTTTGCTACCCTCTAAACCAGTGGTCCCCAAACTACGGCCCGCCTCCACATTTGGCCCGGCCCCCTAAACAATACCAGATACACATTTTGATTTTTTTTCCATATGTGGATTTGTATTTGATAATAAAATTGATAACTAGCTATGAACTATTTTCGTTCTTAACTATTAAGGTGTGTTCACTCAGGCTGCAACGATTAGTCAACGTTGTCGACAAAAATCAATAATAGAAATAGTCCACAATGAATTCCATTGTGGACTATTGTCGCCACACGCGTTTTTCCAACAGAGTGAGGCATCTCACTTGATTATAATCTCTGCCGAGAGTCGCTCATGCGCAATAGCGTCTCTGTCTCTAAGCGGTAACATACAGGAACGCGGCGTCAACATCAGGTACGCGTACCAAAACTTCTAAAGTTTGGTGGCATTTAGCCTGGATACGGCGAGTAAAAAGACTACTTGCAAAGTTTGCAAAGCAGACCTTGCGTGTCATGGCAGCACTTCGGTGATGCAGGAACATTTAAAGAGAAAGCACGTCGGGCAGTTGAACGGAACGGAGTCTGACTCGCCTCGGTGAGATTCAAGTAACATTCAAGCCAATACGGTTTTTATGACATCCATTGTACATTTTAGAAGCGTATTTTCGCTATAAAAGAGCCTGAGCGTTATGCCAGACTCTGCCTGACAAACGTATTTTAAATTAATGAATGTTCACTAAAAAATGTATTTTTCATTGTACTCATCTTTCTTGTTTATTATCATTTGCCACATAATTAAATCAACTTCATGCTAAATTTAAGAAAAAATTAATAATTATCCTATCAGTTGACTAATCGTTTCAATAGTCGCTGACTAGTCGACTATTAAAATAGTCGTTAGTTGCAGCTCCAATGTTCACACCAAACGCAATGCGAATTTGCACGTCACTTTATTCGTGCGAATTTGATCGCTGGATCAATATGTTCATATTTGCGAATAAAGCGATGCGAAAATTCCCATTGCAGTTTGGCGTGAACACAGTCAGTCAGTAACTATTTCATGCACGCATAGAACGTGACATTCTATTCCACCCTTCTGCAGTCTGTGCCCCTATCTGGCAACCCCCAGAAAAAAAATCCTAGACCCGAACCCAGAGAGGGTTATTTGGTTGTGTGGCTTCCTGGAAAACAATACATTTTTACGTTTAGGCACCCCTGCGATCGTCACACTTTTTCTGTTACGAACTGACCCCAGCCCCCCATCAGAGAAGGGGAAAGTTGTGTGGCCCTCTCAGAAAAAAGTTTGGGGACCCCTGCCCTAAACCCTTGAAATGTAGAATTAGATTGCACCTGCTGTTACCATCGGTAACGGAGGGGTTATCAAATCAACCAGGACTAAAATTTTACGACGATGATGTGGGTAAATGCACTTCAGCCTCGTGTATCGACAGTTCTTAGTTGTTTGTGTTGGGGAATTCAACACTTTGATGTAATTTAGATTTTCCCTTACTCATATAAAGAGATGCACAAGCTATCACCTCTCAATATAAGCCACTGCAATTCATCAGCAACCCAAAATGACCATAAAACAAACAACTGTCAAACCGATTTCATAAAACTTCACAATGTGATCCTCACGAAGAGAGAACTTATTGTAAGGATATTGTATTATAGTGCATTAGTTTTACAGGTGTACCATATAAATTGGCAAGGGAGTATTATGGTAATAGATTTCTTTTTCCCGGTTATCAAACTATCCCTACAAGTTCAGAAGTTATACAGTATGTTTCTTTCAGTCGGTTGATATACTATAGCTAGTATACTACCTGAAATAATAATGAACTCCTCCTGTAAAAGGTATCTCCAGTTGCATCTGTGCTACTGTATAATTAAACCGGTTTTGAAGGAAACATGGCTTAGCTGTGGTAGATGTGTCTTGTGGGACATTTCACAACCCTAGAAAC
>NC_141338.1:8620804-8725804 GCF_037954235.1 Aulostomus chinensis
TTAAAATAAGATGGACACGTGCCTTGAATTCAATTCCATGCCATTTAATGCGACTTTCTGTGTTCTAGCAGACGAACTCGCCTCACTGTGAAGTGTTTACCAACCCACAATTGGACGATTAAAACAGTGGAAGATGATCTTAACTAAGCCTTACTTGTGCAATGCGCTCTGAACTACATTGCCAGTCTCAGCATAAAACAGTTCAGTGAATATCATGAATCTATCAAGGAAAAAACAAAACAAAACAACAGAAAAAGAATAGTGTTAATATAGATATGATCAAAATGCTAATAATAAGGCGCTGCTCGTGCCAGACTCGAGGATAAACCTGTTGCGTGTTTCTGATGAGCTACAATTGTATTATCTTACTTAGGGATCATTTTGAGTTCACGCACTGTTTACCTTCTCACGTCACTGCTGGCTATCTGCACCTTCAGGTTTTATCCAGCAAGTCAAATTAATCCCCAGGAGCAGCTTTGATTGTACGCACTATATCACTGCTGGATTTGGCACACACACACACACACACACACACACACACACACACACACACACACACACACACACACACACGCAAGAAAGAAAAAGGAGGGGGGAAAAAAAGTGTCATTCTGGGGGAAATTGCTGACCCCTGTTGGCATTCATTTAAGACAAAAGAGCCTGGCCATATGTTCCTGAGACTGTTCAGGTTGTTATGAAACCTTCTGGACTGTGTGACTCCATGATGTGGCCAGATCCATATTCGTACCGTAGGTAACTAATTGTGCCTTTTACAGCTTGACGCCCTCAGACACAACCTCAAAAGCCCTGCCTCTCTCCAACATTAGATAATCCGACCTGCATCATTCTGGTGAGATGTGGCTCAGTCAAACACTTAGACGGAGCACCTCTCATTCATCTGTCTCCACACTGTGCAAGTCCATTTGAGTCAGATCATCTTCCACCACATTTGTATGTTTTATTGAATTCTGTCAAGCATGCCGCTATCTAATAAGAAGGTGAATGATCCAAACCTCCTTCACATTTATGCGTGTTCCCAGGTTAGTGCTTCTGTGCTGCTAACACAATCCATAATATCACATTACAGCACTGCAAAAAAACGGTTTGAATGTGAATAAGAAGACAACACTTAAAATTCAGAGATGCGAACTGACCCAGTGACACATTCACCCGTTCATACGCTGCTGGCATCAGGAGCAGCTACCGGTTCATGGACACTCCAGCTGTGGAGGACACCAGATGAGGTGCTGGACACTCCATTGTTAAAACATCATCACTCCAAGGAGGTGCGATGTCAGAGGTGAATGAACTCAACGGCGAGGGAAGGTGATGATACTTCTTGCTTGGAAAAAAATGACAGTTCCCATTTCAGGGGTTCCTGAGTGTGGCTTTCATGGCGATGAAACAGCTGTAATGATCTTGATCACTTCATCAAAGTGGAGCCTGACCCCGCAAAAGTAGCCGCCGCAACCGCACCCAACTATACACATGGCACCAATTCACACCGTTAAAAAATAAGTTTGCCACTTGACAAACTTTATGTTTCACCATCATTTACTTGTTCTCCATCCAATTCACCGTCTGTGTCCTCCCTCTCAGGGTGAACGTGGTTCTGCAGTGTGTTAATCCCAGTCTCAGACACGCATACCACAAGTGATTGGAGCTTCGCCATCAACAATAAACATGGAGGACTGAAAGCTTGTTTCCTCCGCCGGTAACTTCAGTCAATTTATGTCATCTCAGACACAAATGCAGCACATCTGTGTTGAAGCGGTAGACTTTGACAGTTGTTTTTTTCAAAGTCAAAGAGGTAAAAAATACAACAGCACCTCCATCACCGTCGTCAGTTCTGCCAAAGATTGTACGCAAGTTGAAGATGCTACGCTCAACAACACCGTATACTTATGTCTGGTAATTTATGGATCAGATGTAGCCAATCAGAAATAAAAAGACGCTCATTTCAAACTGGAGGGAACACCACTAACGTGTGTGTGTGCGCAATGTCAATTTTTCAAATTATTCTGCAAATATGTAAAACTAAAAGCGTGTAATATTATGTAATGATTCCCCTGCTGGCTATGCTGTCATCACGGCTTCAGCAGTGCATATGTGGTATACGGTACAGTATATGTTATTAATAATTAAGTACCGTCATTTTTTAATGCTTCGTTAACAATTAATTTACAGCAAAGTTGGATGGAAAAATTGCAGGTTGGAGTGGGAAGTGGGATTAGGATTAAATTTCCTTGGAAGATCATAAGGAGTTTCTGTAAATGGTTAATTACCTTAGTCAGTACTGATATATAGCTAGGGATTAACTAATTATCCTGAACTGTCACCAAAATATGATCCACTATATAACCCTAAATATCTGAAACGAAATGGTTACATCAACTTTGATTCAGATGTGGTTGCATGTAGCAAGGTTCGCAAAGAGAATGATCTCCCAACTCTCTCCTCTACATTTTAACATCTTTCACCTTATTTTAGTTTCACAACCCGCAGCTATACTATTTTATTCACTTTCACAGCTCCCACTAGCATCCTTTCAACATGTAGCAGGCAGCTGTTTTCAGTGGGAAAAAAAAAAGAGAGGGAAAAAAAAAATCTCTAAAAACCCACTCTGCAGTATTATACCTGCCTAGAATCAAAAAGCAGACGCTGTTAGTGACTCGTGGTGCTGCAGAATGGAGAAAGAGCAAGCTACTTTCCTTAGAGATGGTGGGGAATAAAAAGAAAAACAAAAAGCTAAAAGAAGCTCAATGTATTAATCATCAGGTTTTTTTGGTTAATGCGTCTGCAAGCTAAGAAGGAGAGCACAACTGTTTTGTTTCGACTTCACCCCAGCGATAAAAATAATTAATGATTGGATACATTTCCCTGAAGAAATTGCTTCATTTTGTTATCATATATGGAACCGCAGACCTCATTTTGCGTCAGTAGACTACATGTAATTTAACCTCACTTCAAGGATAATTGAAATGAGCACATTTTCACCTACTTCCTTAATAACAAAGGCTGCTGCTGTCACATTTTTCAGACTAGTCGGGCCCTAGCTTAGCTGCTGCTTGTTTTAACTAATTACATTTATGAAACAACAAAAGACCGAAGCAGGCACTAGAGATCCACACTAATTACATTAGAGCTGCAGCAAGACTGGCACATGTGATGTAGTGATTTGGCCAGTCGCAACCCCGCCAACCGTGCTCAATAACTTGAAGCCCATCCCAGTTGTTTATGAGATTGAGCTGTCGTCTAGACATCACTCACATTTAGGTTGTTGCCTTTGTCTCCGTGTCACAAACCTTTATACCAAACACGGGCGATGCAAAGCAGACCGTGTTTAATATCTGGGCTATACTTTGCCAAGCTGCGCCAACGCGAAGCCAAAATCATCCTGGTGAGGTATGGCGATGACATCATTGGGAAGATTCTCAGTAGTGATCGTGGAATAGAGGTGCCGGTCATCCCGGAGGTTTGCATCGACCTGGACTCCCTTGATCCAAAGGCGATGGGATTTTTGGTCACTGCAGGAACTGAGCTCTGCAGCAAACAGCTTTATGAAACATGCATGTTTTGATCAGTGAGATTATTTCCCCGAATAAACTCAGTTTGTATACATTTTGAAGCATCAATGTAGAAATCTTACTTTAGGTTGTAAACCAACTGCACTGCCAGGACTGAAACCATAACTACTTCTGAATTTGGCAGTTTAATGTTGGCAACAATCTCTGGTCCCATGTGCTGTTTGTTAGCAACTACCATTTTTGAGACACACAAAAGCTTGAGTCATGAGGGCGATATTTACTGACTTATTTAAAGCGAACAGAAACCACAGACCTTATTTCAGGCATTTTACTGAAACCCCTTGATTTTTGAGACGAGGTTACCGGACACCTATCCTTCACTACTCTACTGAGCCAAGTTATGATCATCCATCACACCCCTTTGCTACAATACAATTGTTTTTTTTACTGTCATAAACAACCACATGAATTGAACGTGAGCAAATTTCCTACAACTCTCAGAGAGCATATGTGAAATGACCACAAATCTTTAAACTCAATGTTTGGTTTGACCCAACTTGGAGGTGACAGGATTTATGATTTGTACTGCACCCAGCCACCAGGGGGCCATCACATCTTTGGGCAACAGTTCTCTTGACTTCTTGTATTTTTGATGCTCGATGATGACTTTTACTGAACTTAATCAGGATAAGACATTGTACCTGATGAGAATAGGATGTGAGTGTATAATCTTGTCCTTTTTTCCACGCAGTAAAAACCCACTGTACAAAACTAGTTTGGCATGAAAAAACTGAAACATCAACCTGTCCTTCTTTGCTTTTTAATATTTTACATTGTCATCAACTTGCAGATATCTTTCAGTCTATATTTGGCACCATATTTTGCCTTAGAGGCTTTTCAAAATGTGCTCCAGGAGTACCAGGCATCTCAAATATGTCCCAAACCATCCCCCCCCCCCAAAAAAAAAAACAAAGAACAAATCCAGCATCTCTTTGTGGCAGTCAGTATTTCCCAAAAAGACAGATCCGCTCTTACTACTGTACCCACTTTCAACTCAACACTGAATCTTCTGTTGACACAAAAGTGTGTGTGTGTGTGTGTTTTCTGTGTTTGTTTGTCTGTTTTCCGAGGGGGTTCATAGAGGAGCCTAGATGTTTGCAGCTGTCACAATGAGATGTCAATATTTCTGACACGTTGTTTGCTATCTGCTATGTGTGAACTCTTTCTCCTTCAGACATTTTGCTTCAGATATTTGCACATTCAAATGACTAGAAACTACAAAGCCGGCAAAATCCAATTAAATGTAGACAATTATTTTACTCTCCTGCCAGCTTGCTCTGTAAACGCTCGCAATTTTTTTTTGTTTTAACTTTTATTTATCCAGGAAAGGTTCTGCGAGAGTAATGCTCTCTCTTTTTCCTGGAATGCCCCTCTTTGCACACAATTTACTGAACACACATTCACACCAGTGCTGTTGGCAATTAAGGCTTTGCTTGAGCTAATGAGTAAGTCCTCCAGATAAAAAGACAAAATATCTAACTGGAAACTGCCCTCCGGGAGATGAAAGTGTTTTCTGACGACACCCCTCTTGTCAGGAAGACGTCAGTTGCCTGTCTGTAACAAGACTCAGGTGTGAGTACTGTTGTCAGATTTGTCCCTTAAAGAGCAGGACAGTAATGAGACAGGCAGTCCTGTTTGTCTTTCTCGCCTCTGTTTGTTGTGATTTAAACACACGTGGTTTAATTGCACTTAAACTACACCTGAAACTTTTTATATTCCTCCCCAGATTCCCAGTCAACTCCAAGTGTGCAGTTTAAAAAGGGACAGCTAGTGCACGGCGACAGGGATGTTAAAAATCTCTCACAACATTTTATAAAATGTTCAACGTTCCATACTACAGTATTTTGTGTTTGGGGAGCAAAATTCTTCACTCGTGCCTGTTCAGGTCATGTGTAAAAGAATTTAATGTCAAATTCCAGCAACACTACCATGCAACTGGATGCAACTCCAAATACCAGTTCATATTTTGGCAGTTTTCTCAACACATTCTAAAACTGTGTTGGTTGCATTGTGAATTATTAGTCTGAACTGGAATGTATGATGCTACTGTAACTGTCATGCTTGAAATTGATTGACAAATGAGTCACGAGTTGGACTTGCTGACATCCAATTAGCCTGATGCTAATGTCACAAAAGCTAAACTAATCTACCAGCGGTAGACTGTAAAATTTGAAACAGTCTTACAAATTCCACTTTTAATGCGTAAAAGAGGCATTACGATACCAAACAAATGAAGTGATTGCAGAGCTTTTAATGAATTACAATGACAAATTCAAGCTAAGACCAGCATTTATTTACACGGCAAATACATTTTATCAATTTACCATTTATGACTAGAACAGAAATATAATGGGACATGCAGCAAGTGTGTTCCCTTCCCACTCCAGTTTCACCATGGGGGGGATGCTCTCATTTACATGTTAACACATAAAAACTTGATATAATAACACAAGTTACTGCTGGAAAGTGAGTACAGAATGATTTTCTACTGCAGAAAACATAGCAGGACATGGCTAAGGCAGGTATGCTTTTTTGTGAACTCTGTTTAAGATTAGGGAAATTTTGTTGTCATGGTTACAGTAATAACCTCATGGTGGTGGAAGGGAACAGAAGGAGTCTTGTTTACAAGAAAGTGTAGATTGTTGTGGATGGTAGAGGAAACACGGTGCCACATTTGAGACCCACCTCTACAGTTTCACCTCTTTGTGGATATTGTGATCCTATAGTGTTTCCATCGCAAGTTTCAACACACAAAGGTCTTAATTATTTCTGCTACTACAAGGGTTGCTTAATAAAAACTGTTGTTTGGAAGATTATTGGTATAGAGTACCGCAAGGATTGTGAATCAGCCCAGACGTTAGCATAGCCATGGTCGTGCAAAGCTAATGTTATGAAGGAACTACGCCGCACACGCACAGACTTTGTCACCATTAGTAACTTTTCCCTGCCTTTTTTTCAGCATGATGAGCAAGCTTGAATCTCTTACAACCTCTGTTTAAACAAAATCAGATTTCATGAAAGTGGTATTTACTGTTGGGCGGCACAGTGGTCAGCACTGTCACCTCACAGCAAGAGGGTTCCAGGTTCGAGCCTCGGCTTGAGCATGCTATCTTTCTGTGTGGAGTCTGCATGTTCTCCCTGTTCCTGTGTGGGTTCTCTCAGGGTACCCTGGCTTCCTCCCACAGTCCAAAGACATCAAGAGGGGACGAGGCTGATTGATACTCTAAATTGGCCGTAGTTGTGACTGTGAGTGTGAATGGTTGTCTGTCAACATGTGTTGGCCCTGCGATGGACTGGGGCACTCCTCCAGGATGAACCCCGCCTCTCGCCCAAAGGCTGCTGGGATAGGCTCCAGCTCCCCTGCAACCCTTAACAGGATAAGTGGTAGAAAATGGATGGATGGACGGATGGTATTTACTGTCATATTTAATGCCATTGATGAAGGTGACCAAAAAAACCCTCCAAAAACCTTGACTTTTGGACAAGGGAACCGAATGTTCAACAAATCCCATTTATTTCTGGGATTTATGATTTTTTTGATTCCTGTGTTGCTCTTTTCATTAAAGACCTAAAGATGTCCCTCACTCTTTCCTTTTTGCTCGGGCTCCAGTGCCATGTTTGGTTCTCGAACCTTTCTGTGCTCACGGCCCGGTTAGTGTTGACATCCTTGCTAAAAACAGAGCGCAAACCATGTTTGATTAATGCAGAGCTGATGGGGGAGATGGCTTTGCTTTGCGCCTCACCAGAGCTTGTGTTGTTTCCCCTGCATTCTTAAAACTGCACCTGCTTGAACCCGTCCTTGTGGACAAGAACGCATTTGCTGGCAGACGCACAGCTACAAACATTCATTACCACTCAAGCTAATGTGCCATATCTTAAAACAAAAATATCAAAAGTAGAAATACCATACATCTTGTGAAAGATTATTTCATGGAACAATTTTGGCTTTTTATTTCATTTGTGCATGTAATCCTTTTAGTTTAAATTCATATTGTCTCAGGAACAGTCTGCTCATTGGGGGCAAATACAGAATGTAGAGAACCCTTTTCAATAAAAAGTGAAATTAAAGTCCTAGGTATTTTATGATAATTCAGATTTATATGAATTGGCACACAATCGTGTCTTTCTCAAGCAACTTTGTGGAGAAGTAATGTATTTCCATTACTTTAAAGACTGGCGTTATGGGATTTGAGTATCCAAAATGGATACATAGAGACGGGGACTCTTGTACCTATCTTTTACTTGCAAATCTACCACACTTGAGGCCATATAGCTTGAATTATGAGCTGAAATACTGCCAGGAAAGCTCACACATCTACAAGCTCCCCTTTAACTCTGGATGATTAAAATATCATCACAGGCTAAATTAGTACTTCATTAGCAAAAACATTGATTTTACTATGGAGCAGCCAGGATAGTCTGCAATGCAATTCAAAAAAAAAAAAAAAATACACAGGGTTTTTAACAAATGAAAGAGTGGGGCATGAAATGAACTGTCAAAATGATTAAACGAATGTGAAAACAAAGTATCACAAGTTTAATTCGCTTCAGAAAGTGCCCAGAGCAGAGAAACGCAAGTCTTCACAGTGCTATACAGAATACATAAATAATAAGTGGCTACACCCATGAAAAAGGCAGAAAATATAATCTGAAACAGAAAGGCATGTAGATATGGAATTCATGGGGATGGGGTGGGGGGCGGGGGGCGGCGCTGACGCTATGGTCAATGAGAGATGCTGTCAAGTGGAGAATAAAAAGAGTGAAGCATGCGATTTCTTCACTGATGGCCACAATAATGCATACTTTACAAACGGAGAGCTTCAGCTCAGCCACTGAACCCATCAGACAGCCTTTGGCCACATCCTAATCACTGCTTAATTATTTAGACTGAACAGCTGCTCTCAAGGCTGCTTTGTTTTCTTTTCCGTTATAATCCTATCGCATATGTTTATTCTCTTCTGTCTAGACCAAGATGCAAAACAAAACCTCTCTCTCTCTCTCTTGTTGTGTATATATGTGTGTGTGTGTATGCTAATACATATGTATAAATATATAATGTATATATGTGTGTGTATATATATATATATATATGTGTGTGTGTGTGTGTGTGTGCAGTATATGTGTGTGTGTGTTTGTACGTGTGTGTATGTATGTACGCATGTATGTAAACGTGTGCACACACACATTTTTTTCTTAAGTTAAATTACATGGTTTGCCAAGACCAGCAAGATAGAGAGGGAGGAAAAAGTCCTTATTGTCAGCACTTTCAAGAGTTAGATTCTTAATTTGGCCCACATTTCTCCTGGAGATTTAAAGTGATAACAGTTAAAGTTTCTCATTATATAATACACTACATATTCAGAGACCCAAAGGGACATTGTCTCCAAATGATGATTACATGAAAATTACTCAAATAGAAACAAGCCATTTGGTAAATATAGTCCATAATAAGTAGTGGTATTTGAAATAGAGTGTGTGAACACTTTTGTGAACCAGTGTCTGTGTTTCTTTTGGTTCACAAACCAAATAAAAAACAGTTTGTACAATACATACATTTTAGGCTTAAGAAAATAAGCAATGCTTGTTTTTTTTTTTGCTGTTAAGGATGGTAATTTTCCTAAATGAAAGTTAAAATCCAGAACAGCTTCTTAAACCTGATAATAAACAGTTAATGCACCTGTAGATTACCATATTTGACCTGTATTTAGGACAGTGGTATTTAGGACAGTGGTGCAGTGGTCAGCACTGTCACCTCACAGCAAGAAGGTTCCAAGTTCGAGTCCTGGCTCCATCACAGGATCTTTCTGTGTGAGTCTGCATGTTCTCCCTGTTCCTGTGTGGGTTCTCTCTGGTACTCCAGCTTCCTCCCACAGTCCAAAGACATCAAGAGGGGACGAGGCTGATTGATACTCTAAATTGACCGTAGGTGTGGCTGTGAGTGTGAATGGTTGTCTGTCTGTATGTGTTGGCCCTGTGATGGCCTGGCGACCCGTCCAGGGTGAACCTGTCTGAAGGCTGCTGGGATAGGCTCCAGCCCCCCCCCCCCCCCCCGCGCGACCCTTAAATGGAAAATGGCCTACATTTGAATATTTAGCATCAAATACAAAGTACAGTACAGCTGAGGCTAATGGGACTATTATTTTCAAGGGTTCAGTCAGAAACCAAATACGGGCTGAACTGGGATTCTGACTTGAGTTGTGAGATGCTGATGCTGATGGATCTGAGGCTGATGTGAAGCGTTATACGACTGTTTTCTAGCCTCTACCAGCAACATTCATAGGCTATAGATGCATACCTGCACAATCAGTGGATTGCTTTGGAAACTATAAAGAAATAGCCTGGCATTTCCCAGGCTGCACCACTGGGAAGTTTCTGGATCCGCAGCCTCATCACAGACACAATGTAACCCAGAGGACCTGGTGGAGCCTGTGCTCAACACTGGTACCACCAAGACCTGCACTGTTCATACGTTTCTATGTTGCGTTTTACTGTGACTGATGCTACTTTCACATGGAAGGGGGGAGAAGGATATCTTTTAAAAGTATTACATCGAGCATAGCTGTCTAATAATTGGAAGGTTGCTGGTTCAATCCCAACTCTTCCAGAGATGTGTCAAAAGTGTCGCTGAGCAAGATACTGAGCCCCCGATTGCTCCTAATGAGTAGTTTGGTGCCTTGAAAGGGAGCTTCCGCCATCATTGGAGTTAATGAATGAGTTAATGACACTGCAAAATGCTTTGAGTGCCATTTGGGTGGAAGAGCAGGATAGCATGAGAATTGAGTCCATTTACCTTTTTTTTTCTTTGCATCAAATTTTCAAAATTTAGCTGTTACCTTAACAAGATGTTGTGTTATGTCAACAAAGCCTGTCCTGGCAATAAAGTCATACACCCAATTTCACATTACTGTATTTAACGTGCAGGAAGTAGAGTTTCACCTTGGAGAGAAATCAAAGTCCACTTCTTTTTCATCGCCTTGCCTTGCTTTGCCTTTGTGCTATGATGTCTTTCAATGTTTGTTCCGGATGCCCGCAGCAAAGTCAAAACCGCCCGCTCCCATAAGATTTGTGTCGAGTCCTGCGGGACCCGCCAGGATCCCAGTCATAATGCA
Organism: Aulostomus chinensis; assembly: GCF_037954235.1. NCBI lineage: Eukaryota > Metazoa > Chordata > Actinopteri > Syngnathiformes > Aulostomidae > Aulostomus > Aulostomus chinensis. The sequence goes on from NC_141338.1 coordinate 8,631,501, forward strand.
GTCCTCTACTGCAGATAGATCACGTTGGTGGAGGCCTCATGTGCTATCCACTGTGAAATAAGTAAGTGTTGCATGAAAACTTTAGGCACCTCTTTAGTTTCCCTGTTGGGAAAAGGAGTTAAACTGTTCTCTGTAACCAGAGAGAACTTCCGTGTAAAAATACGGGTTGTTAATCTACTTGATTTTGATTGGCACCGCATGAATATCTGTTGTAATGATACATTCTTTCAGGCGCATTCCCTGACAAACTTCTAAGCCTAAGTTACAAAAGGAAAGGCAATTTGATGATAGAACCAAACAACGCTTTGATTCTGAAGTTAAGGTGAAGCCCCAGAAGTAAGACTCAACAGTCAAGTACTCTCCTCTGTTAAGTATTCAGCAAGTTGTTCAAAAACACTGGCAGATAGTTGAATCTCAGCCGCTACTCAAGAATGTTTTCAAAGAAGCCATCAGAATTGTTTTATCAGAATGCTCTGCTGAATGTTGTAACATGACATGCTCTCTCATTATGCTCAGTTCTTCCTTTTTGTGCCAGATGGGCAATTAAAAATATGGTAACCACATGCTGAGCAGCCACCCACACACTGGGTGCAATATTGCCACATGCAGTGAGATTACCTGTAAAAAAACAAACACCCCCCCCCCCCCCAAAACACAAAACCAAAAACCCCCCCCCAAAAAAACCACTTGTATACCTCACTCGAGGTTTGTGTCACTAGATTTAAATCTTTCTATTAAAATGACACACCTTTTGCCAGGAAAAAAAGAAACAGCTGACACGAGTGAACTTGTCCCAGCAGGTTTTCAACAAAACACCACTGTGTCACCTGGAAGCTTCAATAAAGACTTAATTATTTCATTGAGTAAACTGAAATCATGTGGGAAAAGCAATACAAGTATCTTTAACGGGGCCTCTTTGAGGTTACAGCTATAAAATCTCCATACATTTGGAATCAATAGACATCCTTGCAATGCTGCACCTCGTGAAGAAACGAATTCACTTTTGGCATCAGCCTCAGCCTTGTTTATCACAGCTGTCACCTTAATTTATCCTTAGATTTGTTTTATAAATACCTGCTTATCTTCCACATGTCTGGTTTAGTGCTTTTGAATTGGCTGTACCCCCCTGAAGAACCAACTGGCCTTTCAAATGATAAAAGCATTACACACAGTATGAGGTACTTAATGTCTAAAAGGTATGTGAGGGACTGGCTAGAATCAAAGGGAGAAGCAACACAGTCCGTGGAGGTTGGCATACGCTCGACGTTTCTACATAAAGCACATCATGAGCGACGTGTTCCTTTTTCCCTATCAACAAACATGGGTAAAGAATGTGGATTTGTAGTTCTAGATCCCCTCTCCACTTGAACCTGAAAATGTAAGTGTTCCCAGGCTTAACATTTCTTTTGGTGTGCTGAATAGGTACTGTAATTATGTACAGCTGGTTAAAGGTAGTCTGCAGCAACTTAAAATTTTTAAAAAAAATAGACTGATCAAAATAAATCTGGCTCAAGGGTGATGCGGCCTTGGCCATGTAGGTAACACCAATGGTTTGCTTGTGTTAGCCGCCATTTAGAGTGTGCTAACTGGTGGGTAGTTTGTCATACATGGCATTTAGCTTATGAGAACTGCTGGTTAGTTTGTCATAGGTGGCATTTAAAATGTGCTAGCCAGCATTTTGCTTTTGCTAACTAGTGGTTAGTTTGTCATAGTTGGCATTTAGTGTGTGCTAGCCAGCATTTAGCTTGTCTTTCCTGTGTGCTAGCGTATGCTAACTGGTGGTTATTGTTGTAGGTGGTGGTCAGTGTGTGCTAGCCTATTGGTGATGTGAGAGCGAACTGCAGGGCTGGGTGGGAATGAATGTTGTGAATGTTGTGTTTACAAGCCCTAACGAACCTACTACAGCCTTGACCTTTGGAAATGGTTCTTTATGATGCACCTTGTTGTTTTCTTATTTAGTTTGAGCAAAGTTATCTGCAAATTTTTAATCAAAATCCACATCTCCTCAGCGTTGCCATCCAACAGCACTACAGAAGTAATATTTCTTATAGAAACCTCACTTGAGAGTATCATCAAATCATGACTGTGTAGCCAAAGTCTTTATTTTGAGTTTGAGCTGACCTTGATCATCATATAAAGGGATAGTTGGGACGCTATGTTCTTGTCGTGCTTGACTCGTGGTTTGAGATAAGAAACCAAGTCATTTCCTGTGGCAAATCAGGATTACTTCAAATGTTTTGTTCCTCCACCTCCACCTGATGCAGACCTTGGTACTATTTATGAGAACAATCTGATCTCTTCTTCTGCTCTGGTATGGTGTTAATATTACTATGGAAACTTTTTCAGACTTTAAACATATTGATCATTTTGCAGCATTTGCATTTATGACAAATGGTCATTCATGTGTGAATTGATCTCTCTCTTCAACATGAAGTCGACGCAAGCGATGCAGGTTGTCGAATAAATGCAGTATTGGACAGTAAATAATTAGTATTAATAATTTGATTGAAATTTTACAGCAGCTCTGTCAATTGTTACTGTTTGCGGCGACGTGTATATTGTGGTCGACAGTGAGAGTGATTCTTGTCACGGTTCTTTGGGAAGGCTAGCATTTCAAGTCACTAGACTCAAACTCAGATCCCAGCTTGCACTGTAACTGCTCATCCATCATCCATAATTCTCATGCACTGGGCCCATTAAAAGCACCCCTGCGCTGGTATTTAGCAAGGATCCATGAGTTTTGTATGGCTGTAGGTGACAGTTAAAATAATCCGTGAGACAAGCTGCCTGAATGATTGCCACTAATGACAAATATTGTTTACAGAATAAGATTCAGCGAGGGTGCATCTGGCCGGGGCCATTCACACATATTTCTTTTTTTTAATTATGATTATTATTATTATTTTTTACCCTTGTTGGCAGGAAAAATGAAGTGAAAAACCTAGCAAAGAGCCAGAACAAACCAGATTGAAATCAACTGTGATATAATTTAAAATGTCTGAATGGGAAATATAAAACACACTTGGATGATAATGCAGTCCATGTAGGGGGATGGGTGAGTTTAAATTTCATTCTGAATAGTTACAAGGCAAAATAAACTCGTGTTGGTTAGTGTTTTGTTCACACATTGTCGAGTTGATTTGTCTTTGCGTTTAGATTTTTTTTTTGTTGGGAGAAACATTCAGACTGTCACAGTGACAAAAATAGCATTTCTCTTCTTAGCTGTGACACACAAAGAGAGAAATAAAGAAAAAAGATAAAAACAACACATGCATAAATACAATTGAAGGGGTGAAATGACTCTCAACTCTAACACTATGCCCTTGACAATTTTTACTGGCTTAATGTGTTGCAGTCGATCCATCTTAAACATATACAGTAAGGAATACAGTGTATCATGGAGCTCAGTGTGATCAACACTTTTTCCCCTCCTCTTTCTCTTATTCACAATCTAAACTGTTCTTTATTCATTTGTTTTAGTTGTGTTGTGTTCAACGACTATAATTACATCTATTTTAAATGAGTTGGGTTCGGGGGTTTTTAAGGTCAATAAATATACTGAAACAGGGCGCAATACAAATACTAATGCAATTGTCTGTTGGTTTGAGATTGCAAGTTCTTGTGCTGGCCTCAAAAGTAATATAAGGCAATACTTTAAAAAGTTCAGCTCTCTGTGCTTGGAGCCGGCTGGCTGACTGTCTTATTACCCAGCAAACCGCCTGAAAATGAGTTTGTTTTTCATTAGCGTTGCAGAGAGACTAGAATGGTGCCATCTTCATTCATCTGTGTTTCTCCCACTTGACCCTCCTTTTCTCAACCTGCAAGGAAAAAAAAAAAATCCTCATGACTGATGGTTCTGCTTGCTATTTGGACATCTGTCTTCCCTTTCATGGCCCCAGCAGGGAAAGGTCTGGGTTCAGTGTCACAGGCTTCCACAACAGCGTGCAATAACAACGGGTAGAGATATCTCTGTGGCCTAAGACTTCGAGATCACCCATTAGTAGGCTGTCAATTTAGCAGGCGCTAACAGTCTTCAGGGCAGCTAGGAGGCTGATTCAGCTGATGGCTTCCAACAAGGAGGAAGATGTCAGATCGTTACAGTCCTGATAAATTTAGCTTCTGGTAAGGGCACAGTATTGAAAATGCCACCATTATTGATAATTGGTTCAAATCTGAATTGTGTAAATGTCTAGTTTTACTGGACCCTATATTTTCCAGACCGAGACATCCATGTTAGAGAAACTTTGAAAACATTTGACATTGCATTAAATGAACTCGAAAAAGTGAGCTGAAAGATGGCATGATGAAAAGTTGAGCGTGGAATCATTAGGTTCCTTTCTCTATCTTGCATTAGGTACATTATCATCCAGCATTATTGTTTATGGCTGCTCTAAGGAACAAATGATAACCAAATGAGATGCTGACTTGGCTCACGTTAGCGTTGGCTCCTTAATTCTTTTTAGACCATCATTAAGTGATGGGATGATGCTGTCTTAGAACAGTTACATTGGCAATGATGAGGTATTAAAAAGAGTCTATTCTCATGTAGGGAGAGTTGGTGCTTATTTTTAATTGTTACTGGCGTGGGAGCAACTCTAGAAGAAGAAACTGCGGGAAGGTAATTGAAAATTAACTAAACAGATTGATATGGATATTGGCTAGCGCTGACTGGCTAATGTACAGTGGCACAATCTCAGTCGAACGAATAGAACAGGTAAACCAATATGCGTATGTCAACTTTTGGGAGAATATGCTGGGCTGAGATCCCCAGAGACTGCAGCTAACTACTAGTTAGCTTAGCAAAACGCATAGCAGTAACTTAGGTTAGCAAAAACAAACATAATGTGACCAACTGCTTCTCTTGTTGACTTCAAAAGAGAGAGCAAGGATGATTACATCTGGAAAAATCAATAATTTTAACCTTATCTATTTGAACAAGAAAACACAGGTATGCTAGCTTGTCCATCTGCAACATTTATTGTGCTAAGCTAACAGTAAGCTGGTTTCTGTGGGTCTCTGCTCCTTTTTGGTGAAGAGGAGCGGAAGTTGGCAAAGGGCTAACCAGAAGTAGCTGTGAAAGTCTTTGCTGAGCTGTTAGGAATGCTCAGTATATATCCTTCCCTCAGGGTTGTCAGATACACCAACTCTGTATAATGTGAAATTCAGAGAGATTTGCTCGATAAGCTTAATGAGTATTGTGAGAACTCATTTAGCAGGGGCTTGAATGGAAGAGACTTTCATTCATGTGAAAATATGATGCACTATAGCTTAAATTCATGCAAATGGGCCTCTTGCACCTCACCATATGATTGACAGAACAATCGGATTTGCCGAGAAACAAATGCAATTACAGCCATCGAGGGTTTGATTTAAATCTTTGTCCAAATGTAGCAACAAGACCTTCTGTCAAATCTCAGTCACCCAAAGTCACTCAGTCTCTGAATTCTTCTGTCTGAAAAGTAATTTGAAAATACAACTCAAACTCTTCATACACACAAATCCAAAAAACTGCTGGCTTATCAATTCTTATAGATTATGAGCTGTTGTGGTAGTAAAATGCGCTGTCACCTGTTCAGAAGGTTTTAAAAACAAACAGGGTAACTGTCGTCTTAAATGTGTGGTATCTGATGAAAATTACTTCAATATACTACATTTTGCACTGACTGAAAACCACACTTCTCAAAGATTTGTAATCTCTTTTTCTCACCAATTTTCTTTCTTCACAGTCTGTTAGCCACTTATTTTAATCCCCCTTTTTTCTTTTATTTAGGTTTTTTTTTTAATTCATTTTTTCAATGTTTACCAGATAGCTTTTCCTCTCGAGACAGTTTAAAATATGCGACACACACACGCACGCGTGCACACACACACATGCACAGGCACGCGCACACACACACACACACACACACACACCAGACTCAACATTTCATCAGACAGCTGTACATTACTCAGCACAGCAGTAATATTAACGGTTCACTCTTGAAGTCATTAACAGAATGCACATAATGCGCATTTTTTATTCCCCCTCCAACTTTTCCACACTACCTGTAGTAACGCATGGAATATTGAAGCCTTGAGTTACATACAGACAGTACAGTTGCATGTGTTTCACAGACTGGCTGATACGGAGCGGTAACACTGCTTAATGCCGTGCATGGCTTTGTCATGGTTGCAGACTTACTCACCTCATCTGAAGATAAAAAATAGTCCATATTTGCAGCAATTATAAGGTCCAAACATGTCTGGAAACGAATCCCGCAGGAACAGTAAATCAAAATAAATATGTAGATGAAAAAGTTTCAAATTAATGTCTAGAGCCCATAGACCTATGAAATATAAGGACTTCAATGATCCCTGGAGTATTATAGGTCTAGTATTGCAAAGGAAACTTGCCTCGTGTCACCACAATTCCAGACTAATGACTGTGTAATGGCACCATTTATCCATTTAGCCTCATTGGGTTTTATGCAATGCTGGTCTCGCCAGGTTCCTCGCCCATCAGTAGATGCTTCAAACACTTGACTGCAAGTGGACCATTGGCAAGCTAGTGACTTGCAAAGCTGTCTGGCTGCAATAGATGTGCAGTGGTGTAAAAAATCAAGGCAAAAGGTCTTTCTTTTTTTTCAAACACAAGGTGGGCAAGGATGACCTTATGGGTGCTGGTGTGTACAAATGCTTGAAAGTGTGCAACAACATCAGTGTTTCGGAGTTTCCCCTCACAATGCGGTGTTCCGTTGTCAAAATCGGCTGCAGTTTGTGACATTCTATTTTTTTTTTATCTTTACTATTACCAAGGAAAGATAAAGGAGATGTATGAATCTTGCCCGGATTGTGTACTGTCCGCAAATGCGTTCTGAACGCACAATCAAATTATGATGATCCCAGTCGGGCTCCCCCCGTGAGAGGCGATGGTCCCTATCATCACTGAGCTCAGACTCTTCCGTCGCAGAATAATTTGCTTCTATTTGCCCCACGAGAGTAGAAACCAGTGAATATTTCTCTCCTGGAAAAGAGGAGAGAAATACTGCAGCGGTTGTGGTTCATACTGTTTATGTACATTAGAAGCATCTTTGAGTGGAGATGTACGTGTAAAATGTATGGTGGTTTTATCGAGGTAAAATTTGCCAGCCCAGTATTCAGCTGTTGCGAACGCGGACTGGTCCAAGCAGCTGCCGAGTCTCGCGTTACGCTCCCTTGGGGGTGGGGGTGTGGGGTGGAATATTCAGACTATTATTGTGAACATCCAAATCTGAGTCGACTCAGAAAATTTGAAGTCGGGTACAGCCTCAGGTCCCAAAGAGCAAAGTTGGGAAACGGAAACAGAAGAATAGTACAATTGAGTGAAATGAGCACATCTGCATTAGAAACCACAAGGCTAATAGGTAACAGGGAAACTGAGAGAAATATCAGAATTATTCCAGACATCTCAGCACAGCGACAGAGGAAGTGCCCCCCCCCCCCAGAGAACAACTTCACACATTGGATCCAACTTTGGTAGCAGGCAGACAAAAGCAAATACACCACTGTGAAGACAAAAAATACATCAGAGTTCTGTTAGCGATATTGTCACTTTATACGTAGGAGGACAATCAATAACAGGCACCATAAATTTAAACCGAAATAGGTGTGTGCGTGTGATTTTGTTTGTTTTTTTAATGGATAGTTGGGTATTAAATATAGGTATAAAAGCTATAGATGAGAGCTGCAAAATAGACTTAAACTTGGTTACTTATTTTTTAATCCTCTAATCTTCCAAATTTGATCTAAAACTAAACAGCACAATAAATCATTAAAGAAAATTAAAGTCATATCCAGACTGAAACGCTCTCATAAGAAATGTATTTTCAGAAGAATAACCATCAACATAAAAGTGGAACCCAACAGGGGTGCCAGTAGCACAAATGAATTAAACATATTTCAGCTATAAATGGGTATAATAAGTAATTATCAGAAAAGATCCTTGTTGGAATACACTTTTTTTTTCTTTGTAGTTACCTACAGCTGAAAAATTGGGTCCTTGAAATTTTGATTCACAATTTTATATGACAACTAGATGGAGTTATTTTCAAAGAATGGAAACAAAACCAGGTGGAGTAATCCTGCACTGCACAAATTGTAAGATAACTTGAATATGTAGATTATTTTTCTGAAGGCACTCCATATGTAAAAGTAACATTAATATGATAGAAACAGCTGAGGATTTCCAAAATTCACGATAATAAAATTTTCCAGTGCAGAAGGGAGTCATAACATCCTGACAAACAACGTTTGGATTCAACTCTCAGAACGAAAATCTTTTACTCGTAAAGTACAAATTAAAGTCTTACCTGAACTGCGTACTTTTCAGCTCGCTGGAAATAAAAACAACCCTCTAATTATATTTTATAGATTACGTTTTAAAGTCAAATTCATTTTCAAAACACAGAAGAAGATATAGACCGACGTACTTTAGAGACGTAGGAATAATTGATGGCATTGTATTTATCTGTCAATGACAACAAAACAAAGCAATTATGGAGGAACATCTTTGACATCCTGTGTGTGTGTGTGTGTGTGTGTGTGTGTGTATCAATAAGGTGTCCAGAAGTAAGAGTGAAAGCAATATGAATGAATGTGATAATGTGAGTGGTTGTGGAATTTGCAGTTATACTCTTATACCTTGTTGAAATTAATCATTTGGGTAATGCAGTACTTGGGTATGACTTCCACTTCATTTTAGAATGATTCTAGTTCATACTGACACTTCCACAGTAATTTGATTCCTTATGTATTATATTTATATACCAGTTTAGGTTGTTAATGAAGCCCTGCTAGCTTAGCATAGCAGCAGCTGGAAGTTAGCACATCGCTGAGGAATCAATAATGATGAATGTGTCACTCATCACTGCACACATACCTGGTATTTGCAACCTTAATAAACACGATGTCATCAGCACCGCGTATTATTAGCAGATCGTAGTGATCAAAGACTGCAAAAGAAAAAGGAGGAATTAGTTCACTCAAGGTGAAAGTCTGACACAGAAGAGAGAAAGAACATACTTTTTGTAAGATCTTGAAGCACGCGCTAAACATAATTTTGGACTAAAATACCAAACCCCTGACTTGAAGAAGCCTTGAAATGAACCCTTAACCTCCCGTCTATGTATTTTTAACCTCTCAAAGGCCCATCAGGTCAAAATTCCTTTCCTTTTTTGCTCCCTCAGTTGAATGTTTGAGCTTCATGGTGTAGAAGGCTGCACGTTCTCACACTGAAAAGCTGTTTCCACAGCCACTGGAGATTTTAAGAGGCGGAGCATGATTTGTGACATCACAAGTATGCTGGAAACTGTCCCTGGTCTAAAATTCAATTTAAACAAATACAATGTGGAACTTTGAAGCATCCTGGTCACAAACAGTTAGGATGGACTATTTTCATCAAAATGATTTTGAAAGAATTACGGTTTTGGCAAGTTTTCATTTTCTTCCCTTCATGTTGGTCCTGAAGCAAGGATCAAATTCTTCGTTTTAATAGTTTTATTAATATTACCATAAATACGTAGGGAGTTGGACATCGCCTGCAGTGACGTATTGTGTCTTGTTCAAGAATGTGAATGGAGCTGCCATAACAATGCGATGTTCTGCAAAGGGTTCGCAAAAACCATGTATCGTTTCTTTGATCAAACATTCAACAAAATCCCCAGAATGGTGTCAGGTTTGAGGAATCGGGACCCAACCGACGACCAACGACATCAGAGACCTACAGGAACGAAGCAAACACTGACGAGACCTGAGCAGACGATCCAGCACCGCGTGAAATGAGACCTGAACCTCAACACCGTCTCCACTAACGACACTAAAAGAGACACGTGGGAGAAGACGAGGGCAGGGATAGAGCTGGTGGGCTGGGAGAGGAGAGGGAGCTGGACCGCGAACCAACCGGGACTAATCAGCTAACGGGACGCAGGTGGGAACAACTTCAAAAAAAAAGGGTGGGAAAACAGACAGAGACAGGAAGTAAACAAACTGGACACAAGCGGGAAGAGATTTCCCAATAAAAGCAGAACTGAGGAGACCCTTCTGTATAACTGAGCCAGGGATGCAGTGGAGTAGATTTACTGGTGTGTATATCCTGCTTTCTATGCCAGTGGTGGCAGATACTCAGTGACAGGAAGTCGTAACGAGTCATCCCTAATTATTAGGACGTACAATTCATGTCAAGTAGGGTTTTACGGAGTTTCATGTTGTACTTGTGTTTTTTTCTGCAAAAAAAAAAAAAAGTCAGACATGAATGATACTACAACTCATGTGTACATGAAGCAGCAGACCTGACCAGACTGACCCAGGATCAGCAGCAGCACTGAGGAGCTGCTCTGGTGAATTTCAGTACCATGGAGAGCAACTAGCCGCTTTTGCCTGTGGGCTTTTGTTGGGGGGGGGGGGGGGGGGGGAGCAGTGGTTAGTAGTCCAACACATTTCTACAAAAAAGTGCCTTCATCAACACCAGTTTGAAGTCGAGTCATTGCAAGTTTACATTAACACAGACATACACAGTCACGTTGGGTTTTATGCAAAGTACACAGCCTACGCGTGGCATAGTGTTGCACCTCCTGCAACTCAACGCCTCCACACTTTGCAGTTGTTGTTTTTTTCACCTCTAAACGCCTCTGAAATCACACAGCCTACCTGCTCCACTGGATAAATCCACCCTAGTTTAACCCCCCCCCCCTTCCCACCCCCACCCTTCTAATTAGTGACGCTGAAGTGGGCTAAGGTGGAGAACTCATAGCTTTGGAGTAAATATTTACCCATCAGCAGAAATGAGAAGGGGAGAGAAAAAAAAAGGAAGAAGAAAAAGTCACGGCGCAGCACATTATCCTCATCCACCCTCGGTTACCTCGCCTTCCGCCTCATACATCCAGACCCACCCCTCGCTGTCTGCCATGACCGTCCTCTACAATACCAGACTCTATTCTTTGTACCTCCCCTTTCTCGCCTTCAGACTGTGCATCCCAACCTCCCTTCCTCGATACCCATCCCGCACCTCTCCAACCGCAAACGGCTCCTACGGTGACAAGAGCGAGAGAGAGCGCGCGAGAGAGAGGGGGAGAGGGAGGGAGAGAGAGAGAGAGACAGAGAGAGAGAGAAAAGAGGACAGAAGCGTTTCAAACATAAATCTCACACCCAGAGCTCCCTTTTCTCCTTCCCCCTACCTCCTGACGGACTTCATGACTTTACTCCTCTACCAGCCTGTGCCCTAGACCACACCGAAACCGAGGATTTTTTTTTCTCTCTCCCACCAACCCCCCCCGACCACCCCCCCACCCTTGAGCATGAAAAGGATTGCCAAATCATCCGCAATCCAACATCACCGACTGAGCCGCCACCAGCATGAGCACTGGATACATATGCTCCAGCAGAAGTTGTTGGCTACACAACTAACACATCTCCGAGCACTAACACAGCCAAGAGGGGAGAGTCAGTTTTAGGTGAGTACCCTGATACACACTCGAACATGTAAAGAAGGGATCTGAATATAAATATATATAAATATATATATTTCTCAGCCACGAGGTAGTGTTGGGGTAGGCAGGGCTATATCGTGGCACAATTATGGCGATGTTGCGTGGTCAGCATGTTATTGGGGTGGCCGGAGGTGTCCTTTTTCAGGATGAACGCAATGTTTTATTCCTCCTACCTCCTTTTCTCTTTTTTTTCTTTTTTTTTTGGAATAATTGTCGCAAGTCTTCCTGAGCCGGAGTGAATGTCGATGGAGGGCTTTTATAATATAATTATTAAATAAAATTTAAATTTAAAAAGAAATTACATTCAGCCCCCTTGTGAGGCAGCATCTTCCTGAGGTGATGCTGCAGAAGCGAGGATGTAGACAGGGGGGGAAAAAGGGGGATAAAACAGCGGGACATGCCAGTGTTTTTTTTACGGGGGGGGGGGGGTGTTATGCAGACCTTCCGCGGTGTCAGCGAGGTATTACGCGGGGAAGTATTCAGAATGAAGGTATATTAGTAGGCCGACACGTCACTGTGCAGGCAGCATCAATATTTGTATTCATGCTAATTCCATTTGCAAGCCCGGACATGGCTTTTTACATAATTTTTTATTTTTTTTTGCCCGGAAACCGTGTTGTCCATTAACTAAAAGTATCATGCCAGCTTGGATATTGGATACGGGATGAGTTGCCGTCATGCTTCCTGTCATCCCCCCCCCCCCCTTTTTTTGGATTCCATGTTATGAATAAATTAGAGTCCGTAATGAATTCTGTGAAAGCAGATAGTCCGCCGATTCACTGTTTGTGTTGCAAGTTGCTCTGAACGCACGAGTGCGCGTGCACGGGTGCAAGCACGTACACATGCTTTTTGTGTGTGTGTGTGTGTGTGTGTGTGTGTGTGAGTTTTAAAACCATCATACTGAAGACATTTGAATCCCTTTGAGAGACGCATTCAAAGGTGATGATGTTAGGTGTTTAGCTTTGGGGTGAAGGGGGGTGGGGGGCTGTAGGGAGTGCAGCATGTCAACGAACGTTCTACCTAAGGTGTGTGTGTGTGTGTGTGTGTGTATGCGCGTGTATGCGCGCGCGCGCGCGTGTGTGTCACCAGTGAGGCAAAGTTGCAGTTCCCCTTAAGTTGCTTTGATTGCTGTTCCACTGACTCACTGCGAGGGGAGCTCATGCTCTTTTACAGGAGAGGTGTCATTATTTGGCTGAAGGCAAGATAATGGTGTGTGATACTGATATCAACTCTATGAAATTAGACAATCTGCTTGTGTTTGAAATCGGGTCCGGTAGCATTTATGTGAAACCTCCATGACTGTCACTGCAATTTTGTTATTTGGAAAATGGTTCAGATTTGCTGCATTTCTGTAGTATTAAGGAAGTATATCCAGGAAGGGTGTGTGCAAGTGTGTGCGGGGGGGGGGGGGGGTTAAAAAAAAGAAACAAAGAATTACATGGAAGCAAGTTGATACCTCCCTGTGATATTGTTCTGCCCTCTTCGCCGCCTGTGCAGAGCTGAAAATTGCACTGGCAGCGGAAATTGCTGGAGAAAAGCTGCCTTATTCATAATGCCTCATTCAATCTGGTGGCCTTTTCAATGGCAAAGCGCTGGCAACATGTAATCATTTTCAGAGGGAGAGCATTCCACATCATACTGGCAAAATGAAAATGCCAGCAGTGGCTTAAAGCTATATTTGTGTCATGGCTTTAGATGACCCAATGTCAATGATGCTTTCAAGGAATGAGGACATGAAGCACTGGACGTTGGTAGAATTGTTTTATTGTTCTGTACGGTGTTGCGCTTCTTAAATGCAAGGGCTTAAACATTCAAAGCTAAAGAGAGGGACTGGCTGATAGAGATCTTGCATTCATGCCATGCACACAGTGTTGCTCTATCCCCCTCGCGTATAAATATTTACAAAGTCTCTTTGTGGTGGACAGAGAACAGTGCTGGTCTTGTATTGGCAGAGTCGAGCGGCTGACTCTCTCTGGTTCCCTGTCTCTTTCTCTCTTTGTGTACTTGTGTTGGCATGGCATTGTTTTTATGTGGGTGCTGGCTGCAGCTGTAGTGGCCAGAAGGCTGTCTCCCAAGAGATTTGAAGAAAAATCTGTTTTTCTATCAGTAACAAACAACAGGGTCACATAATGGCATGTGACAAACACTGGCAGGAATGTTGCTGAGTGTGAAATATTCTGGCTAAAACAGCTGAATCTTTTTGACCTCCGTTAGGGGCCGTCTGACCTATGACATGCCACTGCCTGTCCCTGAAGACCACACCAGTCTAAGTGGGATGTTCCAAAAAAAAAAAGAAAGAATCCCTCAAAGACTCTTAATTATTAAACTGGTCTGAAGTGGTTAATTGCAAGTTTGCAAATCTCACCTTTAACCGTAATGTCCTTTGATAAATGCCTCCAAAGTTGTAACTTTTAACCAAATTTGTGTGTGTGGAAAATAGACAAACACTTGTCTGAGAGGACAACTTTTCCATTTGTGTTTTTGTGAATGAATCTAAAATCATGTTAGTTAGGTCACAAATCCCAACTTTTTCATCTGAATAAACTGCTGTCTTTCTGATCTCCCCCCTGAACGCCCCCCCCCCCCCCCCACACACACACACACACACACACACGTACACACACGCACCACAGTAGGGGGCAACAGTCTGAATGCTTGTGAGTAATCACAAATACAATTTGCATTTGCAACATTAGCACAAAAGTTGAAATAAACACTGAATTTGCATATCAAAAGTTAATAATCAAGCAAACAAACAAAGGCACCCACATGATAAACCTGATCCAACAGCCACATAAGAGTTCCCAATATTTATTGTACCTTTATTCATATCAATGGGACACCGTATTACAAAACACCTCTGTGTAATGGGCAGCACCACAAATTACAGCCTTCAGAAATGACAGTATAAATACTAATGAAGGCTATATTGCAGTGCTGTTTCCTAATTTACTCTCCGGCGATGGTTCTAAGATAACAATCAATTAGTATGTTACTCCATAGCACATGTTATACACAACCCTAATTGTGTTACCGCTAGCCTGTTTTGGAGGAAAGTCCATGCTAAGGTACGCTAACACTTCCCATCCACGACCATTCATCATGCTAAGCTAACGAGTAGCCAGCTGGTCTCTGTAAGTCTCCCATGCACACACACAAGAGAGCAGGGAGTCTCTCTTCTTCTCTGGTATTGGGGAGTATGACAGGCATGATTATTTTTAAGTTGTCATGTTCTTTTCAACTTTTATTAGTTTTTTAGATGTGTACCGAGAGCGGGCTGCCTACTTTCTCACATGCATCCCTTTGGTCATTTTATGAGTAGAAACACGGAGGTGAAATTGTTTTCCATCTGGGTTGAATAATCTCATTGGTTGCAAAGCAGAATCATATCAGCGTAATTTAGGAGAACTGGCCCCTGAGCTGTTTAAAGAGCAGTTAAAGCTCAAGATGTTTTCACAGAGAAAACACAGACTCTCATATGAATTTGCTTATGAACATTTTTGGGGGGGGGGGAGGGGGGGTTTGATGGATAACTAGCGATGCAATTTAAGTGTCATGAACAAACGCCCCAAGAAACCAGAATAACGACATCTAAAATTAATGATGATAAAAGATTGGGGTCTGATTGAAACAGGGACTGTGCACTGAGAACACAAACAATAAAGATAAATGAGATAAGCAAGTGGAGAGGCCCCTGGTCAAGATGCTTATCCAATTGAATTTCATAAGACCAAGACAAATTGGCTCCTCCCCGACTCCATGTGCTTGTGAACTTTTCAGACTGTAGAGGACCTGAACGTGGTTCACCAAGCCACTGAACTTGGCAAAGACGGATCAAAATTAAATCTTACAGTTTATCGTAACTATAGGACCTCATGCGTGGGTTATGTCCGTATATAATTCGCTATGACTAAAAAGGATTTATTTGGAAATTCCTTTCCAATATTTGTCATTTTTATAATGTTATCTATTCTCCAGAGGGGAGGTTATCTCCCAGGATGCAGGGGAAAGTATTTGACATTTTACATTTTTTTGCCTAAAAGTTTATTGCCTGGATTGAACTCTTTTATTCATCTACTAAAGTGTAGTGACCAATAAAGCTTTTATGCTCTCCGGGGCTATAAGCAGGATGCCCCCGCCTTGTTCTTACCTGTTCATCTCTTGTCAATCATTCTGAATACTGCAGTCCACACAGCACGTCCACTGATTCTTCCTGTATGCTTAATTAATATTCTAGCTTTGTAGGTCCACCTATGAAAATAATGCAGCCATGTGTTTAGTTTTGAATGAATCTGTTTGAAAGTTATGGAAGTTTTGGAATAATTGGACAAATATGACATCTTTTCCAGATGCAAACTCTAACCATAAACACAAGTATGATTCCATACTTTTCCTGGCCCTTGAAATGACTGAAAACCTCTTTCCTGTTCTTGAAGTAGGATTTAAGTGCATGGGTATTATTGTTTTTGCATAATCTCTTGGACTTCCTGACAAAAACGTTACACTGCCGATGAATTGAAATAAGGTTTCTATTTCTTTATTTATTTTTCTTTAGACATGGAACACCGAAATAGTTTTTCTTTCTGCTCTGTAGATAAATTCATTACCTGTGACAGTTTGTGCACAGTTGAGCCGGAATACAGGACTTAAAGAGACAGACGTGAATAAATGAGGATTTATGGTGAGGCAATGAGAGGATTGGTGAGGCGAGAAAAGCAAGTGTTGAGCTGTGGATGGTCCGAGCCGAGGCAGATGGATCGACGGGGTCAGAGGAAAACGGGGCAGGTGGGCGAGACGGGAAAATACAGGTAGGGGAGATTAATGCACATGAACAAACTGAGAAATATGGAACTTCTTATTTTTTTCACCTTTTAATGATTGTCTGATGCAGTCGGCTCCTACAGCCGTGAGGAGACTCCAAAGCCCTCTGTAGTCATCGCAGCGCTGGCGCTTTTCGGGGTCAGACACTAATGACAACACAACGTGACACTGGCCCACGTTACACATCGTCTAGACAGCCAATCAAATCCGAACATGTATTAAATATAACATGAGACGTGTGTGCACGGGCCCTGCCAGGAGGAAAATCTACACGTGTGCACATGAATATGCTGTAGCCATCTATTTTATGCATGGCGTGCAGAGAATATACTTTTGAGGGTGTCACACTTTTATAAATATCCAGTCGGCAGTAGTTGATGAAGTGTGCTGAAACACACACACAAAAAAACTGCTGGAACCTTGATTTCTTTAGATGGGAAATTTCCTTGAAAGACAAAAATCTTCATGACTGAAACACGTGAATGGAAAGGTTGATTTCTTTTTCAGCTTTGATACATGAATGGAATGAGAAACTTAAAAAAAAGATGCTTTTTAGCTACAAGGACCCATATGGTGTTGCAGTATTGTTGTATAAGATTACTTCCACAACAAATGATCTCAGTTATAACGAACCCATCCGCAGTTAAAACATAATGGCCATCAGAAAATGAGATATACGCATTTTTATGGAATTGATTCAATCATTTGTAATCTTTCAAAGGACTTATTATGAGTCTTATCGAATACAAGCAATCCTAAAATAACTATTTCTATGACTGATGCGCCTGTGTGTGTAAAAGCCCGAGTTTAAGATGTTAACAATCATGACAGAATTCTATTTATTAAAGCTCTCTCAGAGAAGCTTTTAATCTTCCTCCACTTTAACCTAATGCTGATTCACAAGCACTCCCAACATTTCAGGTAAACCCAATTATTCCTTCAGGGTAGAGAAACATCTGTAACAATAAAATAATTAAAAAAACAACAACCCCAAAACATTTCAAACAACGAGGGATTCATCTTCAGATGGAGATGAGCAACCACTATTTTCAGTTCATACACTTCGTCCTAATTTAGAAGAACTCCAACGGTGTAGCACTCATTTGGGTGAGAGGGGAGATTCATGACCCAGTGTGATGTGCTGTTGGCTCATGCCAGTAACTCTCAGCATCACTGACCTATATTACAGCCCAGGGCAGCAGTGGCCCACCGTGCAGCAAATGACTGAGGAGGTTTTAATATTTAGTTTGAATATTCAGTGTGGGGGGGAGTGGCAGGGGCGGCGGTCAACCCTTTTTATTGGGCTCAGTTGCTAAATTTGATCCTTTTTAGTGTTTTTATCTAATCATACTGTATAGCATATATTGATATTAGCAATAATTATGATGCTTTGCTGCATATAATTGGCAGTTAGTATCCTCACTTGCGAGTAGAATTTTGAAACCAGTGGCTACCCTGACGCTTATAGTTTTGCACTTTATTGTGTGGTTGACTGGATTTTGAATATTTATCACCTGCCCAGGTAATGTGATCGCATCAGCAGGACAACTCATTAAATGGTGGATAGATTTTGGTAAAATTTGGTAGGCTATTAGGATTTTTTTTTTTTGAATTTTGAATTTTGGTTTTGTTGTCTGAAATCTCTCAATTTTGATGCAAGCACCAAAGAAAAGATGTAGTTCGGAATGCACACCCAAAAAGGTGTTGGTCAAAAGCGGGGATTTCTAACAAGTGGCTCAACAAAACTATTGTGGACATTTAATGTCATCAAACCGAGAACAGAAGTGCACAGGTGGTTGTGGTGATGCTAAACTGGTGCGTTCTTGGTGTGGTTTGTTTATTTCGGAACATTAGCATTGTTCTTGGAACTGAATGTAGCAACCAAGAAAGCGAGGCGAGCGCCGAAGGTCTCGATTTCTTTAATACACTTTAAAATAAACCGAAACTAACCGACAAACAAAATGTTGGCACGAGAATAAACAGGAGGGTAAACCAAACTGAACATACTGGGAAGCACGACAAGACAGACAAACTCAACTAGCGACATGACAGGAGACCGGTGGGAGAGGACGAGGAACACGGGGAACAAGGCTGTGACTGACCAAGAATAACCAACTGACAGGACACAGGTGAGTCCCCTAGAAAAGGCGGGAAACAAAGACTGAGGAAGTAACACAAAGCCAGACACTGGAGGGGAGTGAGTTTCAGAATAAAACCAACACGCTCTTCCTATAGTGTTAAGTAGCTGGTTTGAGTTTAGCACACAGTATAAACCTGTACATTAATCCCATGTAAGTTGCATTTGTGAGATGGATTACTTGTTAAAACATTCTTTTAATGTTTTATAGACATTTCCAGGGTGCAGTAAATGCATAAATACCATGTCTTAATCAAGACGGCAGTGTATTTCCCCTAAAATGTTACTGCTATAGAAAAATGGAAGCAATTTGTGGGATATAGCTACGATTGATTAGCGCAGCTCTGCAATAACTTTAGTGCAGTAAAGGCATTGTGCTACTGACTCCAGAAGTAGCACATGAAATGACCTGACACAGCACATTCAAAGAAGTAGCAGCCTATGGATTTTTTATGTACCTGACCTTGCCTGAATACCTGCGTGCGTGTCTCATGTACTTTAAGCATCTTTGCAGGGGCTGAGTCTGAAAATCTGCCACGAGAGCAGCAGCAGTGTATATTAATTAGAATTCTAAACATAGATCCTTCATGCTGGCAAACATCAATCCTACATGTCCCAACGGGTGAGCCATTAGTACATTTGTATTCCCAGTATGTGAACTTTACTGCCTAAGCACCGTATCCTGTCAAACACCAGCCTGAGGAACATTGATTGACTAGAGATTAATGCATATTACTGGTCATTTGATGTCGCTTCCAGGGCTGTTGCTATGGTAACTCATAACCTTGCACACCTCCTTCAACCGGTATTATTGTAATTTAGCCAGATTACTTATCTTTCATTTAATCGTTATTTTTTCTTAATTTGGTCAATTGATGTATGATGATTAAAAAAAATATTTACAGATGGATGTGGCTGGTTTAGATTCAGCAATGTGGTGGGACTTTCATTATTTTACATTTACATAAAACATGTTTAAAAGGCAAATTCACAGCAGTAGGCTGTAATATTGTCTTGGACATCACTGCATATAAACTAGATTCGCCTCAGGATAAGGAATATTATTAAAAGCTAATGCATTAAATATTATCTTGCTTTGAATCCGTCCACATGCTGCTGTCATTGCTTGTCCTCTTAATAGTTTTAATGTTGCTATCAATGTTTATGTTTACATTTAAATGAAAAGTATGTAATGCGCATCAGGGTAGTGGAAGCTTGGCAACAGCTGAATCTTGCGGTCTTGAGTGAACATGATATTTAATTCTTGCGAGATACCTTTAATTCCACACTATTTTTTTTCTTTTTTTGGAAGCTTTTAACGGGAATTATCGGGAATAAACTGGAACTTTTGGAGTAATTTTAATGAAGTGTATTTATCTTGTCATATACATATAAAAATAACCCTTTTCTACTTCTCTAAGCAGATTTAAGGGCAAACATTTATCATGCACATTTGAATAATCATATTTTGGACTCCTTATAAAACTAGCGTGCTAAAACGAATGGCATGCTAGCACAAAGCTGCAGCAACTCTGTAAGCACATTTTGACCTCAGGGTCAAATACAGTATTGTGGCCTCAAAACCCTGCGGTAGCATGTGAGATGCTAATGCATGGTGAACAGTTCCATGTCACTGAAATGGCCACAAAATGCTTCCCTAATCCCCATGGAAAGTTTCCAACTCTTTTGCAAAGAAAAATGTAAAAATTCCTGAAAATCCTGAGTTAAACTTTCAACCCTGTGCAACCCTTACAGTGACACAGTTTGATGCACAGAGCCTACATTTCATTTCTGGTACATCAGCAAACTCTGTTGTGACTTTGTTCCCTTTTCTCTCCTCTATTCAACGCCATCTCTCTAAGTGACATGGTGCCCTCTGCCTCACTCAAATTAAAAAAAACCCTCCCTTGTTCCCTCAACTGTCGCTCCTTGTCATTTCCTTGACGGTGAAGACATTGATGTCACGGGACCAAACGTGCATAAAGTTCAGGTTTTGTGAGAGAGGTGGAGGACGGTGCAGCAAAAGTGTGTGGAAGAGAAGCGAAATCCACAATCTTGAGTCACATCTAACCCGCCCTCAGGAGAGGCCGTGGAGTCACTGAGCTCCAGCACACATTGAAACATCAAAAAAGAACTCCACATTCCTATAATATGTGAACACCCCTGTTATTCCCACCTCTTTTTGCTGGAGTTATTACATCTATCAGCATTTCTCCTCGCAACTAATCACAGAAATGTAGATTTAATAAGAACAACATGTCAAGATTCCCACCATGTAACTGGAACAGGACAGAGCTGATTCTAAACCATCCATCCATCCATTTTCGACTGCTTATCCTGTTAAGGGTCGCAGGGGGCTGGAGCCTATCTCAGCAGCCTTCGGGCGAGTGGCGGGGTTCACCCTGGACGGATGGTCAGTTTAGAGTATCAATCAGCCTCGTCCCCTCTTGATGTCTTTGGACTGTGGGAGGAAGCTGGAGTACCAGAGAGAACCCACACAGGAACAGGGAGAACATGGAGACTCCACACAGAAAGATCCTGTGATGGAGCCGGGACTCGAACCCTGAACCTTCTGACTGTGAGGCTACAGTGCTAACCAATGCACCACCTGATGCCTGATGCTAAACTGTTAGCTTTTAAAAAAATCTACCTAGATGTGTATTTAATCAGTCTTAGAGGGGGAAATTCAAACCTCTAGATTCTGGATAAAACTGTTTTACCTTTGTCTACGTATTTCATAAACTTATTTGCACAAAGCTGTCGTATATATCCACTTCCATCTTGATATGCCAAAAAGTAAATTGTCCATATGTAAAATTATATTTATTTTGAAGATCTAACAAATATTTGTAGCATTTGACTGCACATTTTAAAGTAACTGATGCAGTCCAATTTTGTGTGTAAGAGCCAAGGAAAAAATGAAACAAGCGTAGTGATGTTTGATTTGATTATCTGTTTTTGCCCAGTGGCTAATACTCCACATTTAAAAAGCTGAACATATATCAAACTGTATTTAACTACCAAATGCACCTATTCATAAGTGGTAATACGACAGAAAAGCCCGTGTATCTTAAACTTCAACACTTATTTAATACATCTGCAGTAAAACTTCAGTCTCATGCAAATAAAATAATGTTATGATCACATCAGCCATTGAACTGCTTAAATCTAGGGTCCCCACTGAGAGTGAGATATCATTTTCACACATCGAGGATTCTGGCCGTTTCAATAAAATGACTTTTTCTTTGTTTTTTTTTTTGTTTTTTTGAAAAAGAATCTATGAATGATAAAGGTCAGTTCACAAAAGTGCTCATAGTTTGCTGAAATGAGGGTTGGGTCAACTGTCATCATGGTTTCTATCAAGAGAGGATCAAGCTCTGCATATTTAACAGTAGAAAAGGCAACTTTGGCCAGACACAATGCTGAATGTATTTGAAACTAATAGGGCAAATTTGTGTGACAGATTGGGAGACTTAATGCCAGAATACAAACACACTTTGAAATTGTCGAGAATAATTCCTCACTTTTAGAAGCCCCATGGTGTTATTACTTCTGTCTGAAAGTCCTTAACACTTAGGCCAAAATGTTAATACTACAAATATGCTTTGAAATGTCTGATAGTCTTTTTTCTTTTTTTTTTTTTTATTTCCCAGCATCATATATTCCCCAGGTCCTTTGCACACTTGTTCTTATGGCATAAAATCGATAGCAATGAAGAGGGTCATTGCAAGAACAGCGGCCATCTTCATGCTGAATTTTAAGTAAGCTTGCTAGTGTTGGTACTTTTTAGGTCAGTTACACAATTGAAAAATGGCTATTCAGTTGATACATTTTGTTGGATGGGGGCGGCGTGTTTCATGAAGAGGTCCTCTAGTGATAGGAAGGTTTTGCACCGTGTGAGCGATAGTTTGGCCCTTTGCACAGCAACCTCCACCACCAGCGTGTGGATGAGTGAATGAGTCCACGCTGGGATATGAAGTTGAGGTGGAAAAGCGCAATATAAATGCTGTTTAATGTTTTAAAAGAAGCGAACCAGTTCCTAGCTCACAAGTCGCTGCACGTTTTACGGTCGTTTGTAAAGTTTGAGTTCACTTGCCTGCCGGTTCGACACTTTTGAAGCTGATTTGGTCGAGTGGAGTGGTGTTGAAAGTGGCAAAATTAAAAAGTATGGAAATAAAACATGAGAACGCTGCAGGTATGGACTAATAGTTATCAAGCATTCTAATTATTAGTCCATAAATTCATCAAATAGATAAACACAAGTGCTTTATAAAAAGCAAAATGCAAAAAAAGAAATAAGCATGGGCTTCTTAGTCAACTGACTTTTTTTTTTTCCTTTTTAGGAAAATTTGCATTTTTATTGCTTAAATTGCATATATTATGTTAAAACTTAACCAGCCGACCCTACTTCAATCTACTCCAATCTCCAATCTAATCAACTGAATAACCGTGCTTATTGCACTATTTTATGCATCACTGCGAGGTGTGTGTGTGTGTGTGTGTGCGTGTGTGTGTGTAGGGGGTGTCAACATAAATGAGAGTAGAAATGTTTGGGTGGTGCACTGGATGCTCGGTAAATCAAAAGCTTTGCGACTAAAAAGCTATTATTTTGAAAAGGATGAAAATACTGAGTACAGTAGTTGAACTAGTAACGGTTGCTGCTGCACAACCCTCAAAACACACACACACACATACACACACAGCTGTAACGTTACTTCAGATTTACTGAACACAGTCTTGACCTCACGGTCAGTAACAACACATGCTGCTTTATGTCCTAATTGAAACATGTGTGGAACACATTGAAAATACTCTCAAAAGCATTTGATTATGATTCTAAGATCGCATATTTGAAAAAATGCTAAATCTAAATTAGGGCTGCAATCAACCAAAGAAATTCTTGGTCGACTGAAGCCCTCAAATTTGGACTAAAAATCGACTAATTTTATATATGAAAAATATACTGTGTCAACTATCAGCAGAAAACCTGTTGAGGAATATTTAGACAATTGATTTTGTCACGTTATAATAACTGACCAACGCTATCATTTGTCCTGTGCACAGAGCGAGACTGAACGGAGGAACTCGGCATCGCGGCTGGGACACAAATAGACTTTTAACTTAAAACTTAACTCTTAAACACAAAAGCCAAGTCTACGGTTAGAATTTTTACAATTAAAGCAAAACAATTATTAGACTAAAACATTGAAATGTCAATTCTGATATTTTCATGTACTCAAAACTGGCGGGGCAACCTAAGGTGGACAAGTTAGCTTACCGTTTCTAGGTGATACGTCGTCGTGTTTGTAGTGGAGCTGTGAAATGCTGCCACGCTGCAGATGTCTTTGACATGGTGGACGAGGACTGACTTTAAATGAAACCGTCAAAATTAAATATACATTCATCAAACCACCAGACGTTAGCCTTCTAGTACTCTTCAGTCTGTCTGTCTCTAGCGGGTCGGGCGAGTCCAAAATAGCAAAAACAAGGGGGGTGTTCAAAGATTGATTGTTATCTGTGAAACAGGGGTGCTTTCGGTTCTTTCCTCCTGATGAAATTAACGTGGCAAAAAAATCAACCAATCAGAATTTCGGTCGAGCCAGAACGTATCGACTAATAAATCGACCAGTCGACTGGGAGACAGCCCTAACCTAAATGTGGGGGGGGTTCAAAGTTTGAAAAACCTGCATATTGTCATTGATGTAGGAGCCGACGTCTTGTAGAGGTGACATCAAATTCGCTGACACCGTGTGTCACGTCACCGCCGTCTGCATTCATGTGACAACCTGAAAAATAAGCCTATTGACGGCAACAACCATGAAAACTAGAGGGACCGTCTGCGGTGTAGTGACAATCATCCTCTGAGCAATCACATATTAAAACTGAGGGATATATGAGTTCTTTAAGGTACCAGATCAGCAGTTAACAGCTCTTGAATCGACATTTGTCACCTACGACACGCGTGGAGCTACACGCGCTGCTCTCTCTCGTACCGGAGCAAAAACAAACGTCACGATTCCCCCTCTTCAACGTAATCGCGAAAAACAAGCACAATCTGAGGCTGAGTGAATGAAGGGTAACAGACTGGCAGCTCACTTCTTTATTAGCCCTGCCGCATCGAAGATAAATTCAAAAACAAACTCGCCAAATAGACTCTATTCTTTAACCTCATTATTTCATAGTGTCTACGTGATGTTAATGCCTGGAGCCTCCTCACAACCTGGTCGCTTGCCAACTCAGATTTTTCTGTGTGAGAGGATGGAGGAAAACAGGCTCAGCGCAGCCCAGGTTTTCATGCACTGTTGGACGCCGTTCACCTCTGGTTTCCATCAAGGCTGCTGGGATTACTAAAAACAATCGCTGTGGTTTGGTCCTGGCAACCTATGGCGATGGCCTGGTTGAGGGAGAAGATGGAGCCAGGCAGGCCATTCGTCACCCACCAGCTTCACATGTAGCGCCGGGTAGCGAGAGGGCTTCTGCTTTGTTGTCCATCCGTCACCCACTGTGGGTTATAAGCCCGTCCAAAACTAGAGGGTTGCACTGAATTTTTTGCGTGGTACATATATTTGTTGCAGTCGGTGTCATTGTGCTCAGCATCTCTTCTTTTTTTATGTGTGTGTGTGTGTGTGTGTGTGCGTGCATGTCCCACTTCAAAGGAGTAGACGGTTGGAGGGTGAATAAAAGCTCCAAGTCAGTCAATTAGCCCTGAATTCCCCCTCCGAACTTAACTGCAATATCAGCAGTGCATAAAAGTGGCTGGCGTGGTCAACTATTCTCAAAGCTTAACTTGCTCAGCCTTTCACATTGACATCAGGGCCAGGTGGTTGGGGAGGAAGTGGAAGAAGGAGAGGAGAGAGAGGAGGAGGAGGCAGTGTGTGCTCGATTTATCAGTAATTATGGAGTGCTATTTTCTCCCATCTATGTCTGCCCTGGGAAGCAGTAGCCATTCTTTAATCTTGACACCTGGTGATCATGTCGCACAAGGAAATGCCTGTTAGAGGTGGAGAGAAATAGAAGAAGGGTACAAGAGTGAGGGGTGCAACAGAAGGGATGGGACTTAATGGCAATTATGGAACTGCTTTTCAAAGCTCTATAGGGTTTGAACTTAAGCAGGGGACATGAAGAATTCCCATGAGTCTTTTCTTGTTGTATTTAAAAACATTCTTTTTTCAAAAAGAACTCTAATTTGATTTTTGAGATGAACTAAAAGAATCTAACAATGTTAAATCCAGTTGTAAAGCAGAACAGGTCTTTTTGCTGCTCCCTCTGGGATTGCTTTGAACAATAATATAACAATCAAGAAAATGTCGGGGCTAATTATATTATGCTTTTGCGTGTGTGTGTGTGCGTGTGTGTGTGTGTGTGTGTAAAACAAATCAACTGATGGAGATCCAGGCAAGGCTAAATGTTATGTTTCAATATCTCTTTTTGAACTTTGAGTTTATATGGCATCAAAAAGACTAATAAAAGGCCCTTTTCTTACTCCCATTAATTTAAATGCAGTCTTTTCATTGACATGCAACATCCATGCCCTGGTAGTCAAAGGGTGGCTGTTCATTCTGTTTGTGGTCTTAATTGGATGCCCCCGCTAAGTCAATTCATTTGCAACAAATAAATATTCCCGATTTGATTAATTCTGAAACACTTCAGTGGGTTGCATGCTTATTGTCTACTATCAAAACTGCAGAGCCACCGGGAATATGTATTTATTGAATGAATAATAACTCATATTTTTGTTCTCACCCGAGTGCAGTGCCTCCAGCAGTGTGCCAACCTGGCATCTCACTCTATTAACAATCCTTTCCCAATATTTACGCCACATGAAATCACCAAGTGGCAGAATGGTTTGCGATCAGTCCTATACGTCGCTCGTTAGAAGGGGAAGACAGACGCAGACGGATCCTGAGTGTCTGAACTGTGAATAAAGAATCACAAATCAGCCCACAGTGGGCCTATTTGTTACGCCAAAATGCCGTTTTAGCACAACCCCCCCCCACAAAATCCGACAAGCATGCCTGAGCCAGACAGGGAAATAATGTGACTTTCAGTCAGATTTGTGTTTGAATCAAACCGCTGACACTGTGCTGACTCGGATAAGATGCACGGTGTGCACTCTAAATAAAGACGCATCTCATATATGATTTAATCAGCCTCTGTGTACTGCGATTTACTGTGATCATGCTCTGCTGTGTTTAATTCCCCACAAATGAAATATGGATGTAATGCTGCAAAGATGTGGGTATTCTACATATCGTGATAGTAATGCTACACCACTCTTTAGTGTGATGCCTCTGACGTGCTTTGCTGTGAGATGAAAGTACCGTTTGCTACTGCTGCCTCACAGCGGGAAGCTAAAAGTATGACACTATAGGTTAGCTGGTATTACAGTTCAGGTACTCCTGCAGGTATCTAGGAATGAAGCAAAGTACCAAGGATGCGGTGAGGGAAGCGCTACCCACGTTTCTGTTCACGGTCAGGTTAGAACTTTGCATCTGACTAGTTAAACACACAACCGATCCGAAATGAGGACAAGGAGGCTATTTACAGCTTAGCCAAGCAACAAAGGAAAATGGCTGCGGGTGGTGCGAAATCAATGGAACAAAAACCAAGCACACTTCCTAATCTCATAGATCCCCACTGACTCACTGCTGTATAAAAGAAGAGAAAGAAACAAAATAAAAAAAATAAACCTGCCTGGTTACTCTACTCTTACCTGCCAAATGAAAACACAGACACCCGAGGGTCTCTGGTGTTCAAGTATGCTCTTAGGTGGGGTGTGAATGTGGAAGTAATACACAGGGAACCCTCACTGTTCAGATCCCAACGTCACTAATGACAGCCTCTGGTGAGCTAACAGAACTAATGAAATACACACACTGGTACAGAGGCGGCTGCTCTGGATAAATCACAGGCGCCACTGGCATTGGCATGAAGCGCCAAACTTGGCGGATGGATCTGACAGGATTTACGTCGGTGGCTGGACTTGATGACGAAAAAGAGGAGCATAGGTGGGAGGTCTGGAGATGGTGCCCAAAAGAGGTTGGATGGTGTGTTGATCAGGCCTTATTAACTATGAACCAAGTCTGCAGCAAACAAAGAAGAGTAGCACGATTTGACCTGACACCTTACGTCCTTGAGCGAAACAATAGGACCAGAAGTGCCTGCAAGCCTGGGATTAGAACCCGACAAAGTGGATGAATCCAACTCATTTATCCAATGACATTTTGCAATTGATACCAATCTGATGTCATCACATGACCTTGGCGAGGGTATGTGCTGTCCTGTAGTTGTGTAACAGGGCGGTGGGGTGTCTGTGTGTGTGTGTCAGGGGGCGAAACAAGGATGACTTCTTTTAATTTTTTGTTCACCACCTTATTCATCAGCTAAACACAAACCCTCCCCCCCCACTGGTGGGCTGACATGATAAAATGGAGTATTTTCTCGCTGCATTCATTTCCTCACTCCCGCCGTTTCTGTTGTGTCTGTCACTGGCCTCTGTTCTCTTTGAGTCAGCTTTGCTGGGGAAAGAAAGAAACAGCACCAGAGCTTACTGGAACACGAACTAGGATGTGAAGCTGCACAGCACACCAAAATCTATATATAACATTTATAAATAACACATAAAATCTCTAAAACAAACTCATGCAACCCTACAGTGAGGTTTCCACATGCGATCAAGCTACGAGCAAGGAGGGAGCAGTTGTCCATACAAACAGAACCTTTATGTGCTTTTGTGGCAGTTTATATTTAATATATTTAAGTGAAACTATCAAACATTTTATTGGACAATTTTCTCACTGGCATTGATGGAAGGTTCTACTGTGGTGTCGTTTTCTCGCTCGGGCCAAAGTTGTGTGTTCAGGCGTCTATAAAATATGGCACATTAGCAGTGTTCCATTGATCCTACTCACTGATCCAATATGGCCACTCTCTCAAGCTCATAAATACATTTATACTGCGCGCCATGCTTTGTAAACAGAAAGCCATTGATTACATCTTAACAGACAAGTGCCAATACATATACTCTGTGTGTGTATGTATATATATATATATATATATATATAATATATATATATATAATATGCACATGTTCAAAAAGCACACTCAGCAGCCAGACGTGTGTGCCGCCCTGCTGATGGGGCTGCTGGTGCATGTTGTGAGTTTTTAAAAGAGTCCAGTCCAGGTGAAGTGAGCCCAAGCGGTATCCTGTCTTGCGGTTTTGCACACTCAGCACACCAATGTGACACCGGTGTACGGCAGAGAAGAAGCAACGCAGCACATTCAAATCACAGTGGTGAGCAGAAAAGTTGCAGCGGCAGTAGTCTGGTCTCAATAGGAACATTAGTTCCAAAAACAGATCACATTTATTACAGAAATGTTTGATTCTGCAAACACATTCCAGAGCTAAAGAGAGACACAAATGTGCCTTTGATGGTCTGTTCCATTGTTCTTTTGTTGCAGTGATTCATCAGAGAAATCTTTTATCACCTCGACTGAGTTTAGCAGAAGTTTAATAAGGACTTCATTTTTACTTCTTGTACCTTTTAGCCTCCGCTGTCATTGATCACTTCCTCTAAACCACGCCTCTTGGCTTCTATACAACCATCCCTGCCTCCCTTAATTAGCCTATCAATACAAACCTCAAGCAGCCACCTCTTCTTTATTCATCTTCCAATCCAGTCAGAGCGAAAATTCGTCTGTCCTCTCTTAGCCACAGTCACTATCAGAGTGTTCTTTATTTATCCGTTTAATTATTTCTGAGGCGAACCGTTTCCCGTTGCAACACTGTAATTATTTCATCAAGGATTGGACACCAAAGACTAAATCAAGACCAGACAAAGTTGTGGAACCTACTGTAATTTGGGGATATATTACCTAAACATTAGGGCTGCAGCGATACACTCATCTTGTGATACAATACGATACACGATACGATACACGATATTTGGCTCACGATAAGATATATATCACGATATTCAGCTCACGATACAATTCGATACACTTACATCCTTTTAAGAAAGATTTGAAAGGGACAAAGTGATATTGGTGACATCTTGTGAGTTGTTCCATTGACTTGGATTGAATTAATTGAACAGAAAGCATCAATTACAGAATATATGGCTCAGACTGGCAGCTTGCAAATGCTGGACAAAATTTATCAAAGATGTGGTGAGAAAATAAGTTTCATTTATTGAAACTGAGTGCAAATTGTAGCTCGTAAGCTTTTGAAAAGTAAAGTGAACAATGGTGCAGCCAGTGGCCTTCTTTGGCAGCTTTTTTAGCTTGATACTGAACATATGAGGTAGCTACTTGCCAGTCTAGCCATCAGGTTAACTAAAAATAAACCATGACAGCCAATAATTCAATTCACAGGTGACTATAGCATAGCGGGGCTCCATCACGTTCACCATGCGCCTAAAGCCGGTGTTTTCCACCATTAAATAAGGTCTCAAATCCTGACAAATAAAGTAGGCAATGGACTCTGTGATGAAGATGGGAACTTGTGGCAACCACCGCCGTCACTGTCCAGCGTGGTTTGTTTCGGGTCAACTTCTTTGGCTCGGTCTCAGTGAGCACTACCTTGTCCGGGTGATGATGTTTTAGGTGGGCTCCCAGGTTGGTGGTATTTCCAGAGTACTTAACGTTTGTGTGACACAGTTTGCAAACCGCCATACTTTTGTCTAAATCATCGCTTTCCTTTTTGAACCCAAAAGGCTCCCACACATCTGCATTTAAGCGCTGGATTCATATTCGCTGCCAGTGTTTCCTCTCAGCCTAATTATTCATACCATTACAATGACAATATTGTTTTTTTATGTCAAAATTGGAACTGCATCATACATAAGGGGAAAAAAAAAACCCATCTTTTTGTTATTTGCAAAAACAGCGCAACAAAAGAAAATATACAGATGGAATTATGAAGAAATCCTGCAGGCTCATACAAAGAATTTCACTTTAGGCACATACAATGTATGAATTATTTAATTTCTTATCCTTTTACTCCTCCCCAGACATTTCACCTGTAATTTTGTTATTTACTTTGTTACAAGCCCTGGACTACATGTAATGTATAATGGTTTTCTTTCAAGGTTGAGGAAGGAGACACGAAGATCTTTAAGCTTTAATTCAACCAAAATGAACTAAAACAGACTGGTGGCACAGTGGACAGAGAGAGACAGAGGTCCAAACACAGCTACGTTGATATAAGGAGCCTACAAGAAAATATGAACTCTAAAGACACAATGAAAAGCAGGTGGAGGAAAGGAGCTCAGGGCAGGAGCTGATTGGTTGAGAGAAGCGTGAGCAGGGGAACAGGCGAGTGACTCAAAAGAAAGGCGGGAAACAGACAAAGGCAGGAAGTAAACCCTAAACCCTTAGTTTAAAAACAAACCCGGATTGTGATTTGACTCTGCGTGTATCAAAACAAAATTGTTTTAAGTGTTTCTACGTCCTCACGGCCCACTGTACTAGTTTGGTTAATTTGGTTTGTGTGTTACTAAATATTTTAACTCAACATTTCCCTGGATATTGTGTACTGAGGTTGTGTTTGGTACCTCCCACAACAGACGATTCCAATCCTGGTAGAGGGCCATGTGTTTTACATGGCTCGCATGACTCGGTTCCATCTTGGAAAGGAAGGAGGCCAAAGAAATGCTGGAGCACAGGAAATGAAAATTCTCGCCTTGTGGCAAAAAGCCTTCGAGCTATGGCAAAAAAATAAAAAGGAGGACAGCTCAGGGGAAGAATACAGCAGCAGTGGAAGAATTTCAAAAGCGAGAGGTCAAGAGTACTCTATTTTCAATCTTAACATGGGGAATGGGTGCAAGTTGGCTGCTATAACCCATATCAAGGGTGCATATTTTACAAATGATAACCTCCCAAGAAGAGGAGATGAAATAGGGTGCAGAGCAGAAAGAGCATTTCTCAGCAAAAATTCACAATCCTTTTAGTCATATCAGGTCTGAAAACGTTTGCCCAGGACGCCTTTGCACAAGTGCGTGGATGCACTGTGTGTCTACGTGCAGGAGCCAGAGCGTCTACTCTTTTCAGAACTTCTCTATGATACAATGACACACTTCTGTACCCAAAGTCCTGGAAGTTGGAAAAACTACTTCAAAAAACGTGACCTTTGTTTCTGTACAGTAAATGTAAATGTGTTGTACGGGTTTATTGGATAATCATATTTGCTTCTGCAAATTGGATTTGACAGCTGCAAAGTCTCTAAATACATCCAAGTCAAATGTTTGCATTGATTTTAAAAGTTAATTGTCCTCGCAGGGCGATGGCAGAAGCATCCGAGTCGTCTGGATGTGCTACAAACGCATAAAACAGCTCGTCTTTCCCAACGTCCCCGTGTCTGACATCCAGCGTCGTTTTAAATGGAATCTCTGTAACGTTCATTGCAACACTGCACGCTGCAGATTAATAGATGTCACTAAAATTGCCGTTGACACAGAATAAGTTTGAAAAAGATTGAAGCTGGCACCGAACAAAACACCCTTACAATATTGATAGTCTTGCACAGATTGACGCGAGGCATATGGACCACAGAGCGGTTTAGCATTGCAATGCTTAATCTTCAAGGATTTAGAGATGGAAGCACTTCTTCTGTTTCTATTTTTTTTTTTTTAAATCGAAGCATTTCTACCATCTGCCTTACGTATCTGCAGATTTGACTGATTTATGTAACAAACTGAATCTCTCCGCTTGTTTTGCTTCCATTTCATCAATGTGCAGCTTTGAGTCAACAACAATAGGACAATCGGCTTGATGCTCCGTTCCCTCTGTTGGTCAAAAATGAGTTCGATGATTAGAAATTTGTGAGGGGTTGAATTGCAAAGTAAACATCTAATTGGGAAAGAATTAGGTCAGTAAATTCAGGGATGGCACTGCATCAGAGTGTCCTCAAAAATAACCCACTGCAGCTGGAGAAAATCTCACTCCACATAATACTAGTGGTCCAGTCTCTTGAGAGGGCAGCAGCTGCTCTGCATTTCTGTGGCAGCCCCCCTCCCCCAAACACTTCCCTCAACAGTAAAAGGTTTTCATGCAAACTTTATTGTTCCTTTTTTACCGCGTGTATTTCCCCTCGATATTAACATCTGTCAGTGAAAGCAGAGGAGCAAGTACGGAGGGATGAGTTTGAGGCAAAGACATTCTGTTCAACTTTCATCTTGAGCACATACTGATAACATCCAGAACGACTAACATTTCTTTTTCCCTGCACCTCAGATACTGAAATAGGATGAGCAAAACATGCCCTCACCCCCATAAGGTGATACTCTCCTAACATATGTCTCGAAAATAAAATATAGCTCCGCAATCCAATTGCAGTCTCACAGTTGCCTCGCAACAAACACTTCATCACACCCCACCTCGAGACGCCGATGGTGAGATTTGAATAAAATGTTACACAAGCAATTATGACAGATCAGTCACAGAGGGGGGCAACGAGGATCTGCCGTTTAGTTCTGCTGGTAATTACAATGGAAAAAGCAAATTGTGGCACCTGAGGTGAGCTTCACCCCAGGACGATTTAATGCCCGTTATAAGTGCTGTATTTTATTTCACATACGCAACCAAGAAAACAAATAGAAGCGTGTGAGAGACATTATTTATATTACACGCACATGCTCGGAGTCTTTTTTTTCCTCCTTTCTCATCCTTCCTTTTTCGTCTAGACCTTTTGGGTCTAGCCACTGGAAACCAAGTAGATAACATCACTTGACATTTACATGCATGAGCGAAGAAGAACTGCACTGCGAACGTTATCATTTACATCCTCCTAGCAACTCCTATTCAGGCTCTGATTCCCGTCAGGAGCTCCTCAAGGTGCATTTTGAGTGTGACCAGCTCTGCTCTGGCATTTTAGCCTTAAATCGGACAATGTTTCAGGAGAATGTTAAAACAGGAGGCAGTTAAAGGTCGGGTATTCTGTCCCGTTGTATTTGCCTCACTAATGCATTTAGAAAGGAGGGTGAGAGACAACATATTCAAAACAAAGACTGTGCCGGGCAAGGTAAATCGAAAGAAAACAGTCAGTGGTTTCTCATCAATAAAACCACAGAGTAATTAGAGAAAGCACTTGAAAGCCAATTTGTGAGTTGACAAATGATCAATCTTCATCTGTAACGTGGCCACGGTACCATATACAGGAGCAGCGGTGGATGTGGTGACAAATGGCCTCCTTGAGCTAGCTAGGATCTCATTCTCTGTGGTGAAAGACGGCCATTCCGGCTCCAGAGGTATTCTCATTCTCCTCTTAGCTCAAACCGTATATTCAAAAAGGAGAAAATCACCGCTGCTTTTCTGTTTCTCACCTAATGTGTTTAAGAGACATAAACTACTGATCATCGGTTCACAAATGTGAGCACTGCGTATTAAAATAACAGACTTAAGGGAAGAATTTACCCGGAAAAAAATAATTCAAGTGTCACAATGTTTTTATTTCCCTTGCTGCAGATTCCCTCATGAAACGCTTTTATTTCATACTATATTTTATTACCCTTGGGTTAGCCAATGTACTAAAATTATCTGAATAACACACTCAAAGCTTTATACCTTTAACATCCATGGTGGATGTCTCATGCATTCTCTGAAACCTTATTAATTAGTTTGCTTTATGACAGAGACGGTGCCTGTTTAAAACCATCTCATAAACCGCCCCCGCATTGCCGCTGCTCAAATGGGCAACTATCAAATAAACCTCACGGCGCACTCCTCGCACCGCTTCACA
This sequence comes from Aulostomus chinensis, assembly GCF_037954235.1. NCBI lineage: Eukaryota > Metazoa > Chordata > Actinopteri > Syngnathiformes > Aulostomidae > Aulostomus > Aulostomus chinensis. Next base: position 8,665,696 of record NC_141338.1, read on the forward strand.
TGACAGATGCAACTGACTCCCCCATGCCGCTCTCTTCCCCTTCATGCCCATCACCCCCCACCCTACCCATAATAGATTCAGACACAATAATTCAGCAGCCAGGTAAATTGGAATAACTCTGACCATTAGTGAATTAGTTTGCTCTTTGAAATCAACCATTGATTCCCCCCCCCCCCCCCCCCCCCCGCTGAGCTGATTGGTTGCTGACCAGCCAGAGGATTTAATTATCAAACAGTGGTGCTTGCTCAGCCATGTTTTCTGAAGGTCAGGGTGCCACTGCAGTTCTTTTTAAAGGAACGAAAGGACCGAGGCGAGAGACTGTGGGGGGAGAGAAGAGAATCCAGTACAAATGAAGTTAGCCACGGCTGGTCCTCCCATTCCTCTGTTACTTCCCAGCAATTGCAAGCGGCAGACCATTACTATGCCTTTCCACACATGGCTGAGAGCTATGAAATAATAATTGTTAGAATTCAGATGACACTGGTTTGGCATATTTAGATGTTTCTCTCCTCATTCTGACATCTGCTTGCATCAGCCTCACACTGGATCCGTCGAGCTTGTATTCATGTAACCGAAGGTAAAATAACCTCGGGGATAATCATGTTCATTTTTAGGAAATGGTGGGATTAAATCACAGTCATGCAGAGAGAAAGAGAGCTCTATCTCCTTATATCCAGACATCTTTATATCCATGACCAGATGGAATGCTAATGGTTTGGAAATTTCTAGATTTTAAGATGCATCACAATGCAGGCTTGGAAGATTCTGCAGGGACTGCAAGGCGATTATTTGCCTGCTTATATTTGTTTGTTTGTTTGTTTTCTTGACATTGGACGGACAATAAATCTAGTTTCAATTACCTGGAGCAACAACTGAGGGCACCAGGTGACATGCGAAGCTAAAGTTATGCAAGACGCCGCTGTGAGAGATTGCAGCAGGTGATCATCAAAATGCATCAAGCGTTTTTAAAGTCTAGACCCATTTTGCATTTAAAAAAAACTTGCTGGGTACCGTGAGCTCCAAAAGATTCACGCTGCATGTGAAATCTATCATACGTGTTCACTTAAAGCCAAGATCTGAAAGCAAACTATTGACTGCTCTTAGAGAGGGAGGAGAGGCTCCTGATCCGCGGCAGCTTGGAAGTCTAGCAATCATATTTAACGGCTATTTGACCAGCTTTTCAATTAATCCCATTACCTGGCTGTCTGAATTGAATTGTAGGCAGTGACAACAGCAGATTGATTAGCAAGGATTGGAAGATTTAATCATGTGCTGCAGACGAGACTCATTCTAATTTTTGAAAGGGAATTCAGATTAATTTGCTTGTATTAATTGATGAAAAGAGTAGCCATCTCCTGCAATATATAAAATTGAGAACACTGAGGTGCGTCGGAATGAATCAGGATGTATCGTAGAATCGAATCAGTGGCAGGTGAATCCTATTTGAATGGCGAGGCCGGTGAAGATTCCCACTCCTATGTACTACGCAGGCAATGGATAGTGCAGGAATACCTGCCCAGAGTCCCTGGAGTCTACCTGTCTCATCGCAAAAGGCTTCATTCTACATTGATCTTTCAGCTCCCTGGGATATAGAATACAAATAAGGAGAACAAGCCTCCCCATTCTTATGAACTTTTTAGAATAAAGAGGGACACTTAGAGCCCCACACAGGGGAGAGAGGAATTGATTGACAAAGCAAGTGATAGGACCAGAATTGAAATTGAATCCCCTTGAATGAACCAGAATGGAGGAGGAGTTGCAGCATGAATAAGCCTGTTTAAAAAGAGGATGGAGAAAACAAGCCTCCCTTGTCCTGTCTTGTGATTTCCTGAAGCAGACATCCTCCCCTTTTTACCCTGCTTATTCAAGGGTAAACGGGATCTACTCTGTCTCTTCCCTTCTCTGTTTCACTAATCCACTTTGCAAATAAGCGGTAATCTGCAAATAACAGAAGATTGAGAATATTTTTCAACGTACCGCCAGGCTAATTTTGGAAATGCATTTGGGATGTCATGCGACAAGATGTAGAATCATCGGGATCAATCAATCAAAATATATTTTATACAAGGGGGATGCGATGGAGTCCACAGTGTTTGGGTTCTTGTTTTTTTACATGGGTGGTACTGATAGCCAGTCTTGTCTTACCTGGTGTCTTGCAATATACCAGGATGGCTTGACTTGCAAAAAAATGATTGTGATACTTCTTGTTTTACAAATTCAATTTGAAAACCTAAATCTGAACGTACACAGCAAAAACCAGAATGAGCCCTCTGACCCTCTCCTGACCCCTGCAACACATATGCATATTGAGGTTGGCCCCACCCACAGAGATCAAACCCCGGTGTGTGTCCCATGACCAGTTCACCTCAGTCGTGATGAAATTAGTAAGAATTGGATGAAACAAGCTAAGCGCAAACGTCAAGTGTACACGGATTAGTAGAGAGATGCAGGAGAAGATTGACCAGGTGGGGAGAAGGTTGTGTTTTGGTTTCAGATAAGCACTTTGTTCAAGGTTAAGAGATCGTGGTTTTGACGTGCAACTGAAAACGCTGAAATGAACATCAGTCTCTCAGTGCAACGACAGTGAAAGGATGATGTCAACTAACCATCGGCGGTAGGAAACGAACATCCGTCTCTTAATGTACCAACCCTGAAAAAAAACAACCTTCTCCCCTCATTATTGGCAGTGGGGGTTGAACATGAGTCTACTGTGCTTTAGTCTCACTTTATGTGGAGGTCATGTGATTTGCTACTTTCCTGTGACCATAATTATTACAGGGATCCGTCACATAAATGTCAATACAGGTCATTTTCGTGGCTCGTATTTACGACCTATCTGGTCATTTTTCTCGGAACAGTCTCGGCCGGGCACTCATCAATTATCTTAACATTTTACACAGTATGCAGTTTTACTCGCAATTCTTTCATTAAACAAATATAACTCATGATAGGAATCACCACCTCCCAATCAGATACCTTAAATAAACCTCCCCAACCTCTGACATGATCTCATTAACCAGGCAATTTAACCTCTGATCCAATTAAACTTGGTATTTTCCGCCATCAGCACACGTGCGTAGCAGCCTGTGTATATATGGAGGAGGATCAGCCGCGGTTCAGACCCTGAGAAAGTGGAGGAGAGCGCCGTAAGAATATAGTGACACTTCCTTGCAAGATGAGTATGAATAAATCAAGTTAACTACTGTGTCTTTTTCTTCCAACATGCTATATTACTGCGACGGATGCATGTAAAGATGTGACCGCAGTTTTATCCTGATTTATTGTGCCGTGTGCACTCACTGCAATGACAGAGGGGAATAACATATGGCTGTACGGCTGAACGACTGTTATCGAGTGTAATACCGAGTGTCTTCTTTTACCCGTGCAATCAGTGACACTCTTTGTCACATCACGGATTTATTGAATGACACAAAAAACTATAAATGACAGATAATCCTCTCCACCAGAAATGTGCAATCTTTGTAACATAAAGATGCTGGTTGCTCTGCAGCCTTTTCAATCTGACGTTTTCTCTTCTGGCAACAAGTGGCTGTGTGTATCACTCTCCATCAACACAAAACTGTCCACAAGCGTCACTCAGAGGGAAGCCATTTCCTTTTTCGAATAACACAAATCCACCTTTTTGAAGATCAGGAGTGAGCAGGGTGCCTTTGTCCTTTTAGTGCTGCTCAAATCTTCTTTCTCAGACTCTGATATCGATGTAGGTGTGACTGGCTAAATCCTCATTTGTAACGGAGTGATGGCGTGTATAATTTTCAAAGCAAAAGCATGCAGAAGTTTGTCCTTATTGACAGCACATACTTAATGTAGTGTGACAACTATTTAAATGTCCTTCTTACAAAGTCACTGCATCCGGAGAAAGTCTAACCAACGTTAAAACTTTCTATGTAGTTTCAGGAATATCACCTGAAAGATGCAATCCCAGATTGTATTAATAGCATCGCCAAATCCCTCGATTTCCCCCCAAAACATCAACATGGATGCAATGCAAAGATTTGGGTCGGCTATCAAAATATCTGTAAATGTCAACCTCCAACTCTCTCCGCTATCTAAAGTGGTTGTATCGGGAGCTGGAGCCGATCGCCCATGGCGGGCGAGAGGTCACCTGACCGATACAGAGAGACGGATACCAGCAATTCACAGTTCCCTGTCAAGCTAACTTGTATATTTATGATCTTTTGGAGGAATCATACGTGGGTGGGGGCACCACACAGGAGACTGGTGCCCCACCAAATCATGTGCTGCAGCGGAGCGACTGTACCACGATTGGGTAAAAGTTCACATACCTTATTTGGAACCGTTCTTCTTGTTCTCATCAACAATCTAATGGTTCCAAAAAACCCACATCAGGTTAGCAGCACAAACTGAAAAACACATTTGATTACTCCAACCCCCCCCCCCCCCACACACACACACACACACACACACACGACTCCTCCCTTCTCTCTCCCTCCTCGCTGAGGTGATAGACACGGGTGATAAACATGTGGCACAGGTGACATAAGCGGTCCGCTGCCTCCCCCGGTGGTGCTGTGTCACCTGTATGTGAGTCAATTAAATGATTTCATTATTTTTTCTGTTTTTTTTCTTTTTTATCTGTTTTATTACCACTACAGTTGAGGCAGCTTTGCACAGGTGTGTGACTTCTGCTGTGAAACGCCCTCCGTTGACGATGCAGTGGTTCGGCCCAAAACTGGTGAGAGCGCTGGACAGCTCAGTAGAGAGAACAGAGGCTTAGAAAATCTTCAATGACAGTGGTTGCAGGACCCGCACCAGTTTGGTGAGAACGGTGTGACGTAGCCCGTTTGTGTGATGAGTGTGAATCTAACACCCAAACATGAAATCCCAACTTGGGAACGTCTTGGTAAGACCTCGGGGCTTGGTTGTACAGGTCTAGAAATGGCATCAAGATGAATTCTCTGTTGGAGAATGCCACAATGCCACTGGTGAACCCTAAAGTTCTTGTTGCCGTCTTTCAGTCTCTGGCATATATGCGGTTCTCTTAAGGCTGATTCTGGTCCAACCTTTCTGGGACAGGCAGCTGAGTCCCAACCCCACAGGTGAAACGCACTGTCCTCATTCAGATGAGTGAGAGAGCCGACGTCTTCTTAGATGCAGATCCTGGTGTGAAACCAGTCAGCCGGATACACCCACATGTGGAGATGCTGTCACATACACCAGTGAGGGACTGGCGGGTCATTGGCCCCATCCTGCTCTTTGTGTTTCTCCTTCTTATGGCATTGAACTTTGTCCCTCAACTGACAACAGTTCTAGTTGGACCAGGGCAGCAATTATTACCTAAATGTGTTGTCTTCTCCCAGGTTAATTTAACACGATCAGCCCTCTGTGAGCGCACTGCACATTTGCTTCTGTCGAGTCAGCATTTCTGGGAACATAAGTGCTTTTGTGTGAGTATGGTAAATGCACTTGACCTCTCTGTGTAGCTCCTGTATTTAATCCCAGGGTACCAGAGTGAGGAATATGAAGAATATACGTGAGTGTATATAATTCCTACCACCACCCTTTGCCAGCTGTGCTGGTGACAGTGTTTTGCAACACTATGTAATTCAGAAAAGTGGTTCTTGCAGTTGATGCTATTCATTACATTCCTTCTGATGAATTCTTGATGTTTTCTTTTGATGATGTACTCCAACTACAGTAAAATAAATATGCCCCCATACTTTTGACAATTATCTAATGGCGTCTAAAGGATTTTCTTTCTAATGACATTTCTCAGCTTTATGGATAAACTGATGTTTTTATTCAAACCTTTGGAAAGATCTGACACAGGAATGAGAGAGAATTTACTGCATGTCATCACAAGGGCTAAACAGCCACGATGACTCATTTGTGGTTCTGTTTGTTCAAGCAGAGTCCTTTTTATCCAGCCGTAAATTTTTGTTTATGATGTGATAATGTTCAGATGCAAAAAGTCATAAAGCAAACAAGCGGAAAATCTGGTTTCGGGGTGTATAATCTTAAGGAGGTATTAGACATACGTATGGTAACCACCACAACTTGCTTACAGGTGACTTATCCCTAGATGTCTAAAATTCATGAAGAGTTATCTTTGTTATATGCTGCATAACTTCTTGGTGAGTCCAACATATATAAAATGCTAGCTATGTGGCTAGAGGCTCATGGAGAGAGACGATTAGCGACAGTGAACGTCTGTATACAAACTCTCTAATATGAGCTTGTTGGTGGGATTTAAAGAGTGTAAAACACATGGGGTCATGAAGAAGACTCCTGGTTATCCTGTAAGACAGGTTTATATGTTTCCAAAATGATATTTTTCAACAGTTTTGCTGCTGTTAATCTTTGGTCCCCATGAGCTTCCAGCAAGCAAAGATGTGGCTCATGTTTCCTAAACTGAAAATTAGCCAAGAAGTCACGTTGAGAGAAAATTACTTTTGTAGGGATTCAAGGCATTGAACAGTTAAAAAAACAAGCAATCGATCGTGTTTTCAGGACGTATCACTTTAAATCGGAGCTGAATGTGACAGGATACTACATTACACCGAGTCTGAAAATGCTGTGGTTACTTTCACAAAGCTATACTGGGTTCAAAAAGGGAACAACAAAATACCCAAAATGAAGGATATGTATGTTTTTCTGTGACTCATACAACCCTGTTAGCTGTAGATGGATTTAGCTAGTAAACGTTACTTTCTGAATGGTCAGACAGACTTGATATATCCAGAACGAGTACTGTTACTTGACCAGGAATTTAAAAAAAGATCCTATCTGACATCTGGTATTCTTACTACAAAGTTGATCATTTATTACAAGCAGTTTTTGGAATGCGTACTTTGTGAGGCAATGAACTGTGGTAAGAAACCAAGACAATAAGTTTAACCATAATGTAGGCAAACAAAAACGGATAGAGCAACAATTTTGATTCCGTTCATACATTATTGTGATTATGCTGGGTTTAAAACACGACCAACCCTCTCTTTCACATTCTGTTGATGTTGACAGCACAGATCAAATTACTCTCAAGTAACTGGCCTAAAACTGGTCCGTTAAGTACATGCTTTTATTTTGAAACTGACACTGAATCTCTTGTTGATTGGAAGCAAAAGACTTATTCTCCTTCTGTCAAATAAGCAATTATAGCTGAAACACAATATTTCTTTTTTGATAGTTTTAAGAAAGCATTATACTTCAAATATGGCATTATAATTATAATTAGTTCCACACATTTAAAATATCCATGGTTGTTCCCGGTCTTTCGTCAAGGAGGGAAAAGCAGAATTTAAATGAAATCATGCATAATCATTACCAGGCGTCATAAGAAATGGCCACACAAATTTTAATATTCATATGACAAAACAATCTCCTTTTAAGTATGTCACTGCAATTACTTTAACTTTTATTCTAGTAGTTCATCATCTATTTAAGAAGAACAGATTAGCTCCATTAAATTTTCTCTGCTCTTTTATGATGTGTTATTGTCTAATAAACCATGAAACGGCAAAGATTTCACACAGCAGCTTTTGATAGCGCACTGTTGGGTGCCCCACGGCCAGAGGGCAAAGTTCCTGCCGATGAAAATCGTTTCCTTATCAGTAACTAAGAGGCATAATTACACTTACAAGTATATTAATGGTCACAGCCGATGCACACTGAGGACATGCATCTTTTTAATGTTCCGTCTGAAACGGTAAAATATTGTGTAAAATCTCTCAACTTTTGCCCATTAAAGCAGGATGTGAAGCTTTTAAGTGACTCACATTCAGTTCAATGGACACATTTCACTGCAGGTTGTTTTTTTTATTTTTTTTATTTAATTAGATTTTTTTTTTTTTGTTTCGAATTTGTTGAATACATGATTTTTCTTTGTCAGCTCGGAAATAATCCCTGTTAAATATATTAGTCATGCGACTGTTCTGTAGGTGTATCTGTCACCGCTGTCTCCAAATGCAGCCTTGTTATGATTTGTGCTTACAGGTCCTTTCTTTGCTGATCCATGCGTCCATTATTTCAAGATGCTCTGCCTCTAAAATATTTATAGTAACAGGGACGTGTTTGTTATGATAATGACATTTTGTCATGTTGAGGGGAGTTGTGGGAGCAGATTTACTCAAACCAGAATGAGTCTGTTTGTTGTTGTGTACCATTTTTATGCCTTTTTTTTAATGTATTTTGTTTTGATTATCATTTTTGATGCTTTTATTTTTTTAATACTTCTATTTTTTTTGGTTCTGGTTTCAGTTTATGAGACTGCTGGTCAATGGCAAAACTTTTTTTGTTGTTGTTTTTTTTTTTACCCAGCAGTAATTGACACCACTGGGTAAAGGGAGATAGAAGGGAGAGAGTGTTTTCCCACATTAGACGATGGGTGTCATAACATACAATAAAGCAGCCCTCCAACCTTGTCAGAGCTTGTCATCACAGCAATTACACTTAAAAGAAAAAAAAAAAGAACGACAGCCAAACAACTGAGGATGCACTCCGAGCTTTCACGCAACAGTCCTTGTACGGAGAGACACGATCTATTCGTGGCTTTTCCAGAGGAAAACTCCAGGGAGACGTGAAGGGTGAACAATTGCAGAGGGGTAATAAAAAAATAAAAACATATCCCGTCACTGTAAAACAATAACGACAAGGGCGTATCTTATTGGTTCGGCACAGCACAATTAACCTGCCCTGTGACGTCTAAAATGAACTTGCTCGTCTAACAGCTTCTCTGTTTGTCTCCCTCTCTCTCTTTTCTTCTCTTTCTCATCAGGTCTCCACATAATGGAGCGAGAATGAACAGAGAGCGGCTTAAAAAAAAGCATGAACTGGAGGTTTATTGAGGTCATCTGCTTCCTGTTTATATGGGACCATATAACAGTTCAGTCTTCCCGCCAGGACCCATTGGCCACTGAGCAGCATGTCACCAAGCAATATGACTGGCTCATCTCTGACCGTGGACCTTTCCACCACTCTCGGAGTTATCTGTCCTTTGTGGATAGATTCCGCCAAGGATTTACGACCAGATATAAAATTTATAGGTGAGTTCACTTTCAGCTTGTGTACTGTTGCAACCGCGCTGACATTTTCTTTGCTGTTTATTTATTTATTTTTATTCATGAAGAGTCTGGCTTCTCAAATGCTTCTTCTATTTTGAGAGTTTGAGTTGCTAAAAGCTGCTCTCTCTACATTTGTAACCTATCACGTGTGCATTTTTGATGTCTACATGCATTCACTCTCAGCGAGGTGAACGTCCTTTCCCTTTTTTTTAAATTGACAAAGTACTTGACAAAGTATTTTTAGACCATTTTGAGTGATTTTCAACAGCAAAGAAATGATTACATCATCAGCTAAGTTTCCTCTGTAATTGCATCCTGAAAAACCGAAGATTTATTATTTTACTTCGGGATAAGAGTGCGCTTGTGTCGCTTATTTTCTGAGCAAATGTGATTGCGGTTACTGCAGGACCTAGTATTACAGTGTACCAGTTTGCATAATTTCATGGAGTCACTCCCATGATAATCTGAACTTTAGTCCCTAAAGACGAAAGTATGCTACCCTTAATGTATGGAAATGCATTTTACAGTATATGTCATTTCAAACATCTGTTGCACATGGACGTTTGCAATATATGCACTAGAGGGCAGTGCAGAGTCAACAACTCTGGATCACGTATCTGTTGAGTCAAAAGAAGTAGACACCAAATTTGAGGTGTACAAATTCCCACCTCTCAAACTGTACATCCATGACATGCCTTTATGTTTGGTCTGTAACATAAATTTGCAGGAAATGTGCAAAAATGCTGAGGAAATCAATTCAGAGTATAGACAGAAGCGTAAACTAGCCTTAAACCTCCACCCATGAGCCATTGTCCCCCCTACTGGCCATTCCTGGTATTGCAGGTTAAACATACAAAGCCCTGCACTGGTTGGTCTGATAAGGAAAATGGACACTTTTTATTGTTAGTATTATAATTGTATGTATTTTAACATTTGAACTTATTTAATTATCAAAATAGTACAGTATAAATTGCAGTGGCATGGTTTCATTTGTATACAGCAACACTTTTGGCAGCACTCTTGGTGTCCCCCTCAGGAATTGCTTGAGAAATGTTTGTTCATTGTCTCTCCCAACAGTAAAATTATTGAATTAAATATTTATCCTTGATGCATTCGAGGTAATCATATTCAAAAGAAATCATAACTGATTAATCGTTCCTCTCGTTCAACATTGTGCACACATCAAAATACATGATGCCAACTTTATATAGCTGTATAATTAGTTCTTAATTTGTATGCCAACACTACACTGAACACTTGTTTCAAACAAGTACAAATGCTCCCGGCTTTAAATCACTGTGCTTTTCTCTGCTGAGGCAAGACACTGGGTAATGAGGTGTTAATAAAGATCTGCAAGATTTCCTACTTTAGCTGTAACGTATTTCAACATCCCATTCAAAGAGGCGTAAGTGATTTCTGCTGTAAATACTCCACTTTTATCTCCCCTTACTTGCTTAAATGATACAGGCTGGCTTTCAATAACATGATTTATTTCTCTCGCCGTAAATCTCCTCCATAGCTGCAGATCCTGAGGTAGAAATTAGACATCTAGAAACCCTCTTTCTCAGAACCATGTGCTTTGATGTCCTTGCGCGTCTCTTCTAACTTAGAATTATAGAAAGACTGAGACTGAGTAAGAGAGTCAACTCATTCACCACACTCCTTTGACAGTTCCTTTACTGAGTTTGTTCTTCTTCTCGCCTCCATCTCTCTTGGTAACTTGCCACAGCCCCTGGTCCCAACTGGCTTTCGCGCCTTGATATTGTCACATGAACAGTAAACAATGCATTTGCATAATATGTATCTTGACAAAGCAGGATGTTGCACAGAGACACGAATCTCAGAGGCAAAACTTCTGAAGCTGCTTTCCACAGACACTGTCGAGCCACCGAGTGCTGCCTGTAACGTTGCAGTGATTTATTGAAACAGTGCGTGTGAGTGTGTGTGTGTGTGTGTGTGTGTGTGTGTGTGTGTTGCTGGTTGTTTATCTCTTCCTCTCTCTCTCCTAACAAACATTTAGTTGCATCAAACTCAGCCACCAGGGCAGTGTCACTCCCCCCAATGACAAGTAAATAATGCATTAAGAATGATTTGATGTGTTTGTCATTAAAATTCACATTTACAGCTGTCTGAGAAGAATATTTTGATATATTCCTTTAACTTTCTTCGCTGTGATCCGTGTAATGTCCCTATGAATATGCCAATAAACCAGGCTTATCGCACAGAAAATAATTGGAGTGACCACTACCTAGTAACGCCATGTCATTTGGTAGACGCAGCCTACAAGAGGTCACATGGCATCCCCACAGAAACAAGCAAATGCAAATCTTACTTATGTTTAGTGCACTGAGGAAGTGTGCAAATTCCCTCATTCAATTGAGACATCTTAGCATGTCACCACTTTAACCTGGGCCGCAAAGTTTTCCGAAGCCTAAAGTGATACTTTTCCCAAATTATCTTTTTTTTTTTTTTAATCAAGTCCTTTGCATCAGATGTCTTAAATTCTTGAGGTTTTGGGGGTTTTTTTTGCACCCGATTGACTTTTTGGGGAACCCCAAAAATTCAGAAAATGCTACTAGTTGCTGGCAGCTAACGGAAACCGAACATTTACTAAAGCAATACTATTGAGGGAAGCCATGGCGATGGCAGCTTCCACGTTTGCCATAAAATGCTCCTCATCTCTGCGGTGCAGTACATCCACTGCTGTAACATAAAAGTATTTCGTTGCTCTGTGCCATCATGGTAAACACTCTAAGTACATAATGAGAACTGGTATTTGAGGCAGAGGTGTGAAAAGGGCTGGCCCAGAGGTGCAAATTATTGAAATGAACTGATGGTCCAAGTTGGATTTTTATTCCAACCTGGGCCACCAGTTCATTTTAATGATTAGTTCATCTTTAGCCAGAAAGGGAAGGAAATTACTGACATCAGCTGGTGTAGTGCTTTGTGGGAATGAAATCATACATACCCTCGGTCCTCCCCGGCACAAGATTGCCCAGCCTTGCTCCGCTCTAAACAGCAATGAGGACTGAATTGCTTTGTAAATTTCCCAGGAGACTTTCTGTGTCTTGACGATTTAGTGCTGGAAAGTGGTTGAATCAGATTTGCAGAGCGACAAAGCATCCATCCCTTTCGGGTTCCCTTATCAAGAGAGATTACCCCGAGGCACGTTGCATGGACAATGGCAACCTGATCAGCAACAAACAAATCTGCCCCGTCTTTAATAACATCGGCACTCTGCCTAATTCAAAGAATAAACACAGATTAGAAGTTGCCAACCTCTGTCTAGTCCTGTAAAAAGGTCACTGTCACTTTAAGGGGAAAGATACACCGCTCGACAGTAATTATCCTCTCCCTCAAAACCTCATGCCTCTTAAAAACATATGCGTTGTATAGCAATCATCAAACTGTGTTGCTGTTGATTTCAATATTAAAGCTGAGCTTCTTTTTCCTCCCTTTATTTCCTTTATGCTATTCATGAGATGCAAGAAAGGCACTGTCATTGCGGGCTGTATTCTACTTCTGTGTTGAGTCTGTTTCTCAATAATGTGTATCAATGTGTGCTTCAGTCACTGGTTGAAATTTGATGGCCTGTTTTGCTCAGACTAGCATCTCTCATTCTCTTGGTTGTACTCTATTAAGGGGGTCGAATGTGTTTCAGATGATTCGTGTTCTCTGTTAGGTCTTTGTTCGCAGTGCTCTATCTCAGGTTCTTGTGTGCCTGAGTGAAAATCCAATATAAATGCAAATCTGGTAGCCATTAATGCATTTTAAAGGCCTCAAATCAGCATTGTACTGTAATCAAAAAAAAAAAAAAAGTGAGATGGAGGTTGTTATTTAGAATGAAAGAAAATATTTATGAAAATGAATCGTGGTGATTGATCATACTTTGAACCAAAGAGCTCATCGGATCTTCAGAAGCCAAGGTTTTGAACAAAGCCCTGTAATGACCAGTAGTAAAATTACAACCAGCATTTTGTCCAAAGTGAAAACCAGCCCATGGAGAAGTTGAACTGAAGGTAAAATGTGTATCAGTACATCAAATATACAGCTTAATACTTTAAACATTGAACCCTTTTCTGTTGGGCTGCACCTTTTTTGAGACACGGAAAGCTTGGTTATTATAGCTCCACTAAATAACAGACCCTGATCTTTTTGGTATTTGCACAAACTTATGATCTTAAAATGGCTCTCAGATTACTGCGTTGTTTTTTTTTAATATATTTGCAATCTTTAATTACCATGATAGTCCAATATCAGCTTTAAAGTGTGGGAAAAAAAGTAAAAAAGAAAAGCCTGAAACACTGCAGGCGGCAAAGAAAACTGCTCAGCTTGCTGAAAACAGAACTCCACCACTGCCGCCTGCTCGCATGTGTCTTGTTATGTGCACCCCCCCCCCCATCCTCCATTGAAACAGCAGTTTTTGAAAACTTAAATTATTTAATGCAAGGCTGAAAATATTTGTCCTGAATCAGCCATAATGATGCCACTGTTGAAGAGTAGTTCGACTGATCGCGCAGCCACAAGAAAATATGGTAACATTTGTCGGGGAGATGAGTCACGAGGCTAATTGTACTGTTGCTAACGTTAAGGTTAATAACCTGTTAAACAGCAGTGTGAGTTTACTATAATATGCATGAGTGTTGATTGTAAATGCAGGCCGCTGCAGCAGGTCCGGCTCTGATTCAGTCATCAAATGCGTATTCAGAAATTGTTGTCGTATGGTAATTAGATGCGTGATAAGAAAGACAATGCTGATGAAACTAAATATATTGAAAACTGTATAGGAAACTTGGATATTTTGCGCCTTGTCGGATATTTACCCGCTCCCTGTACAAGAAGTTACTTTAAAACTATATTTTGTTGTCAACAATATTGAGACATAGTGGAATAGCTCCAGAATTCAGGAAGACAAAAGAAAAAACAAGTGACTCAATGACTCAATACACGCATCATAAAACACAATGTGTGCCCAAGACCAGGTGTTAGTCTTTTTTTCTTCAGTGATCGTAGAATAGAGCAGGAGAATAAAAAGGAAATAAAAAAGTTGAAGGACTATGAGAACATGGAACTCTTGTGATTTTTTTTTTCTTAATTTGTTGTTGTTGTTGTGGGATACGAGTGAATCACCTCTGAAAGTGAAGACAGTTGAAAATCCACGACTGTTAAAGCAGACAAAAAGGAGTTGAGAGCCGCTAATGTTCCTCCCAGACGAAGGAGAAGCGCTCGTCATAGAGCCGGAGAGTGAATGTACCGACAGACGAGAGGCGGTATAATGGTGCAACAGGAACTTTAGGCCCCACGATGTGACTTTGGAACATAAACCATGAAGCAAGAAAAAAAACCACAAACAAAAAGTATCATATGCTTGTCAATTCAACATTCATAGATGCCGGTTTTTTTGCCTTGTTGCAGCTTTTCATTTCCAAAAATTACACTCAAAAAATCCCTTTTCATGCATTTGCATTACGCTCACTTAAACCATTACATAAACCTTTTAAGGTGATGGTTTCAGTTAAACAAAAGAACTTTTAGTATTGACGTACAAAGTGTACACTTACCTGACGACGCAGGCCCGGAGGCAGGAGGGGATATAATGGGGGCTACGTTCCCTCTGTTTAAATTGTTCCACACCCTGCAGTTTAAGTGTTAAACACTGAATAGTAAACCAGCAAGAAAATGAGATAGGCTGTCATTGAAGCAACAGTAATGAAACACCTTCTTTGTTTTCATGAACAGCATTTGTTATTGAATGTAGCGCTGTGATTTCAGGACCGTAGACAGAGCCGTCGGGAGATTTGAGCTGAACCTCAACACACACTGTTCAGAATGAGGCAGGAGGCAAACAACCAATGTTTGTATGTACGAAATAAATACAAACATTTGGCTGTAAAGGATGAAATAAATGTACAATTTGATTTTAAAAGAGTAATTTTATCTTGTTACATGGACTTATGGCAGCACTAATTGGTGAATTTAGCTATCACAGCCGAAGAACCTATAGAAAAGGGAGTGAATTGCTCTCATTGAGTGAAAAAAATCATGACTACATGGCCAACCGAAAGAAGGAAATGGCTACAGAAAGGGCATAACAGGATGATAATCTACGGTCTTACTGTGTAAGAACCCATTTCCTATTTTTAGAGGCAGCAAGCCTGGAAAAACCGTCACATCAGGCTGTAGGTTTATTGTGTCTGTCTGACAAGACTCTTTTTGTTTGTTGGAGTGTGTATTTCTTCTTTTAAGGAAGAGAAATGAATGTTGCTGAAGGCTTTTTTTTTTCGCAGTGAAAGCAATGTTTTCGTTTCAGACGAGCTTTGGCTCCAACGTCGGTACGTTAATCCGATTGGTTGAAGTCAATTTGCGACAGATGATGGCTCACCCAATCACCTGGTGGGGTGTTTTATGTTGGTGTTGTTGATCGATCACGCAAAGTGCGTTTTATATGAGGTCTAGGCAGAGGCACTGCAGCGCTGTACAAATTCAGGTGTTCCTTAGAGGTTTTAAATATGTATTAGTTGCCTAACATAAAAACTAAACTTAACAAAATAAAATCTTGTCCATTGATACTCATGTCAGTATTTTTCAGGGCTATCCAGGATTTATCTGTGCCTTCCAACGAGCTCCGTTCCTTAATCAAAGCAGCGTTGGATGCATCGTTTTACAGTCATGACATGATTATGTAAGCACATTATGCATATTTCTAACTGAACATTTCCTTCTTAATATTAATTATTCCTAACGATAATCAGTCTACAGACAACCACTTGATCAGCACTAAGCCCTGAATGAATAATCTGCGGCTCTAATTAGCATGTGCAAACAACTTCTGCTCAGCCTCTAATTTTAACTTTTTCATCAAACAGCATTCTGAGACTCAATTCACCTTTTATTCAATTTCTTTTGTCCCCCCCCCCCCCCTTTTTAATTTTCCACGTGTATGGAGTCATCTGTTTCAGTAAGGCAGTCTAACATTATTGTAAAGAACGATGAGTGCGGATCAGCGCTGATCTGGGGCTGCATTTGTTTTCAATGGAAACAAGGTATAACATTTGTCCCACTCAGGACTTGAATTAGTTTGGATGAGCCATCCGTAATTGGATAGAGCGAGTGAAAGCAGATTTGATGCAGTCGGCAGATTTGCCGGGGAGGGAGAGAGGGAGGGAGAGAGAGAGAGAGAGAGAGAGAGAGAGAGAGAGAGAGAGAGAAGGGCTGCAGCAATGTTTAATTCAGCAGGTTGTAAGTTGCTGTAGCCAAAGGAGGAGATGCAAGAGAGAGGTAGCCAGGAAGTCAGGAGGGATGAAAGAGACTGAGGAAAAAGGATGGGGACATCGAAGGGTCTTAGGTGCCATTAGGCAGTGAGAAAGGAAGGTGATAAAAGTGTGTGAAAGAAAATGTATATAAGTGCTGGGGACATGAAAGGTGGTTCGGTGAGTTTAGTATTAAAACAAGGAGTGGGGGAGCGGACATGTATGTTGGCAGTGAGGTCACAGTCAAGGTGAGGAAGAGAGCAGCGGAGTGGCTGGGATGACTCATACATACCACGTAGCCGGGTGCAGCTCGCTCTCTCTCTCTCTCTCTCTCTCTCTCTCTCTCTCTCTCTCTCTCTCTCTCTCTCTCTCTCTCTCACAAACAAAAAAAACAAAACAACTGAAGCCATGTATTATTCAAGCTGTCTCTGGATCTCACTGCAGCTGTGCTTAGAAAAATCACATCTGCTTATCGCCTGTCAAAATGTTTTCACATGCATACAGAGTTTACACAATGATTTTGAGGCAACAATTATAAAAGCACATATGATGTCACCCCCCCCCCTCTCCCCATCTATCGGTGCTCGGCGGGTGAGACGAGATAATTAAATTTTCTCAGCTGAGGGAGAACAAAGGTTGTCCTTGAGTCAGGATAAATCAGGGATAATAATAGGGGCTGTGACAGTGATATAACTAGATTAATAACAATGTCACAAGCGATAGACTTCTTTCAATACGGTTTGATTTTCGAAGATTTTATTTTCTGCATGTGTGTCGTGTCGTGTAAAACTCAGCTGATTGAGGAAACGTGTCAATTGGCAGTTAAAATTTCCGCTTGTCGTATGTTCTATAATAACACAAGAAAAATGCATCCTGATGGTCCTAAAGTTTACAAGACTGACCAAAAAGTCCTCAACTCATGGGAATTTTCTTGTAAATCTTCTCTTAATTTCCTACCTGGGGAAAAAAACGGGATCCTCCCTCGCACGACCGAAGTCAACGTCAGGTGAGAAGATGCGACCAACAACTCCACATGGGGCAGCCTGACAAAGTAAAATGAGGAGAAGAGGGAGGTTTTTTTGTTTTTGATTGTAAAAGTGGTTTCAGCCAAGGTGAGTTAATTTTGGAGCTTGTAAACCCTTGAATTCAGCAAATTATGGCATGATACGCTAACCTCAAACCCCCATTTCTTAGACATTGAATCCCAGTCAATATAATAGACATTTGCTTTAAAACACATACACTTTTGCACATTTTCCACAGGATGCTTTTATGAAGTGATTGAGAAATTAAGTTTCGATGGCCCAAGTTATCACCCAAAAAAAAAAAAAAAAAAGCATCTTGGCTGTCTGGGTCTGGCAGCAAACATCTCTTCCCGTTTGCTGATTAAAGCAGTAAACACCTCCAAATCTTGGATTTCCAGCCCCTGCTTCTGCCAAATCAGGCAAGCTGGAAGAAGTGATGAAAATTGTATTTTACGTTGGAATAATATTTACATTCTATCTTTTTTTTTCTTTTTTTTTTTTTTACACATGGGAAAATGACAAAAGAAAATGTCATCCCATGGGGCTACGCTGCAATCACAAGCACTGAAGCAGTGCTGATGCTAGCTGTTGTGCTGCATTACTCAACTGTACAAATCTGGGAGAATCAACAGGGGCTGATACGGGATGGGACTCCATGCCACTTTCCTTCTTCAACTTCGTGTTAAGAAGCCCCCGCTGTGGGACGACTTAATTACTGGCAAGGAAGGGATGGTAATTAGAGGAGAAACAGGAGGCTAGAAGAAACTGCCAGGGTTAAGTACTGACTAATTCACTGCGTGGGACGCCTGTGCCACTCTCCCATGAGACTGGCAGTCACCACAAGAGCAACAAGCACTGAGGAGGAGATACTGGAGCAGCCATGTCTCGAATTACCAGCTCAAGCTTCTTAATCTCTCAAATATTCTCAAAGAAGTTCAGAAATATACATATAAGAATATATGCATATCTATAAATATAGAATCGATCCCAGAGGCCTGTTGATTTTCTATCCACAAAATAGAATCTCAACGGTCTCCCCACTGCATCCTCCTCTTCTTCTCCCCTGTTTTAATGTAACAAGAACAACGATTAACTGCTTGGATTTTTTTTTAAATCCACAATTAGTCATTCAACAGTTTTCCAAGCAAGAATTTCAAAATCCATCCCAATCGCAGTGTCACACGAGTCTCTGTTTGTTGTTGAAGTCGGAAGTTTTAAGAGTTTGCATTTGTAAAAATCAACTGCAACTGCAAATTTCTACTCTGAGAGTCAAAGATATCCGACGAATCGCGAGATCACAATTCAAAATGGCTGCTCTACTCGCCAACGACCTTCATGCTTTGATAATATACAATTTCTAACACTTATGTCTTAAATGCGTCACATTAAATCCATTGTACAAGCAGAACTGTTCATTTTCTATCCGTAGACATATTTCAAAGATGTCATACTCAAAATACAAGACAGGGTGTTGTTATCTGGTACTACAAATGGCTGCGATATCAACAATGGTAGTTTTCCTCGACTGAAACACGGTCAGTTGCGGCATCAGTTCCAGTTACATCCTCTGAGTTAATGTGAAGTTTGCATTCCCTGAACACAAGACCAACTCAACGGAATAGATCCAGCCGTTTGTGAGGAATGTAAGTGCATTATGCTAGCAAGAGGATGTCTTTACTAGTATTGTTTTTACAGTATGGAGATATACCGTATAGATTATATAGTTTCTAAATTCTAGCTGTGTAAGGAGCAAACAGTTATTAATTTGGTCACTGACTTGAATTTATGTAACAACTCGCTATCCTGTTAATGCTAGCGTTAGCAGATTGCTAGCATCAACAGTGAAATGGAATAAAATAAGCTAAAAGTAACATTAGCTAAACTTTGATGGTTTCTATCAAATGTTTTGGACCCAGACTCAAATGACAGTGACTAAAGTCTGTATATTTTGGGTTATTTTATTATGGTATGAAATTATGGCCAAGATGCAGTCATACTTTTTATGGTCGTGCTCATGTAAAAGGTTCTCTCTCATTTACAACACATCTGACATAGCAGTACCAGAGCGATGTCAGTAAAATGTGTCATAAAATATGTGGATAACTGGGAATAAAAATATTCACTTGATGGTGAGTGCTTTTCCTCACAGTTTATAAAAAAAGATGTACCACACAATTTGAAATATTCATTCAAAAAGTGAAAATATACGAGCTCAGAATAAATGTAACTTGATTTGAAATGCTTACTGCTCAGTCCGAGTCATTGCACAGCATCTCCACTGAAGTTGTTTTTGCTCTGGTACCCCTCTGTCCTGCGGTCAGTGCACATATCTTTGGTGGTTTGTGTGATCTGCACGAACATTGAGAGAGCGAGAGAGAAAAAAAGGTTTATTCTCGGCCTTGAAAAGAACATCTGAGTCAGTTCACTTCCAGCGAAAATGTTGCATGTGTAACTCTAACTGTGTTAGAAGTATAGTTTATGACAGCTTCTCTTGTAATGTAGGGATTCAGACAGGTTACATGCCAAAAATGAATTTCAGCAGGACTTTTATGTACCTGAAGTGTTGGCAGTGATTGTGTAGTGATTCGCTGGATGCACAAATCTATTTTCAATGTAACTTACAAGTTGTTAGTACACTGTATAATGTCAGAGAACCAAATGCATTTTAGTAGCGGGAGAAATTTAGAATTAGAATTGTAATATTTACCATTGGCTTTAAGGCAGCACAGTGGTGCAGTGGTTAGCCCTGTCGCCTCACAGCAAGAAGGTTCCAGGTTCGAGCCCCAGCATCTTTCTGTGTGGAGTTTGCATGTTCTCCCTGTGCCTGCGTGGGTTCTCTCCAGGTCCTAAGCTGATTGATACTCTAAATTGACCGTAGGTGTGAATGTGAGTGTGAAGGTGTGTCCATCACATGCCCTGTGATGGACTGGTGACCTGTCCAGGGTGAACCCCGCCTCTCGCCCGAAGGCTGCTGAGATAGACTCCAGCCCCCCTGCAACCCTTAATAGGATAAGTGGAAGAAGATGGATGGATGGATGGACCATAGTGTTAAACACTGCGTGGTATCATTTGTTTTGGGTTTTTTTTGTCAGGACAAAAAAAGTGTCACTGAAACCTGAGCTGTTACAATGAGCAATACAGGAAATAGTATTTTTATATATAACATTTATTTATGGCTGTGAAATTCACACACGGAGGAGGTTAAGGGAAACATTGCTGTCCTTTTCCAACTGCGACTTTGAAAATTTTCAAATATAAATCTAAATGGAACATGCGCTTGCATTACTAATTTCTTCGTGATGGGCATTTAACTTTTTTGAGCTGATTACAGTGACAACGCTGCCACTCAGCAGCGCTTAGCAAAATGTTAACTGCATGCAGATGCCCTTTTCAATATTTTGACACATTTTGAAATCTTTGGGGCTTTCTTGTGAGCTCCTAAGATTATATTGACAAAGACATACAGCAAACGTGGATGTTAAACATTTCATTTGATCTGTGCGAGTAAGCAATGTGATTGGTCAACGAGACATTTAGGACCTGTCCTCCCAGATTTACAAGCAGATGGGCTGTAATAAAAGAAGTGAAAATGATCTTCAGTATGTATAAGTGACAGATGTTGTCTAATTGTTACTGTAATTATATTTCCATACAGCATGTGCAGTGTCATGTAATTATTACCACATGAAAGTAGGAAGTCACAGAGGGAGAAAATCCGTATAAGGAGGTGGAGGAAGCAGTGGATGGATGACAGAAAAACCTGTTTTGATGGTCGTCACTGTACTGTTTGTTTTTGATGGGATCAGTGGATGAATATACTGGTTGATTTTGTGGTGCATGTGGTGAGTCTTGGCTTCCTATTTCCATTAAAGGAGTGCTCATGTTCTTTTCTTTAGGCCTAAACCCAATCACACTGTGCTAAAAAAAAAATGTGTCAAATCTGACAGTGGCAACAAAGAACACATGGGACTGTATAGGTTGGAGCACACCGAGCCAAGCTGAAATAGAAAATACCTCCTCACTACGTGTCTTACTCCACCATTGACTGGAACTCACTTTGATGTTGTTGCTGTGAATACTGGATGTACTGTGTTTCTTTTCGAACATCTTTGGTTTGTTTTATTTTGCGGGGGATCAGCAGTAAAACCCTGAGCTGCTGAGACTTTTGAGTCATCGTTCTTTTTCATGTTGGTGAGACTGGATTGACCTGAACTGGTTTGGAGTGGTTGAGAACACAAAACAAAGTCCTTCCTGAGTGGATTTAAGTCTGATGCACGCACGCGCGCACGTGCACACACAAACACACACACACACACACACACACTAAAAAATCTAAAGCTCTCTAAAACGTATCTCTCTCTGTATCAAAAAAGAGGTCGCCATCTTCTTCTAAACTGCATTCTACTTGGCTAAGAAATGTGACATTTGAATCAGTGGAATAAGTAGAAGAATAAAACGGAATAGAATCTAGGAACACTTGATGGTCTACCTTGGACCAGCAGAAATGTGCAGGGCAGAAATGTCTTTGGCTGCAGTGCGTTAAGAGAAACCTACAACATACAAATACGTTAAAAAAACAAACAAACAAACAAGATACAATCAGCACATGTAAAATACATGAGCATACAACATTACCCAAGGCAACTCCACATATCACAGCTCAATAGCACGCATGACAACACGTAAGAACCACAATGGCGCTCTATGTTAAGCGAGCCCCTTTCCAGTTGGAATGACTGACTGTGGTATTTTACAGCAGCAGGGTAAATCGGCATGGTTAAGCTAGCCCAGCTGAGTTGTGTTCATACGCGCGACTCAACAAAGATATGTAACGCCCCTGTATTGTTTGCTGTTGTTAGCTTGTAAATGAGAATCAGCCTACTCTCTGGAATGAAGGTGTGCTTCCAGTTATTAGTCAGACCTCATTTATTTCCAGGGAAACTGGATACTGGACTGGATAGACTTTTGGGCATATTGCTGCAACACATTAATTTTTGCTTATGTGTGATTTTGTCAGCAACTGTCTGATAATGACAATATTACTCTTGAGGGTGTGCTTCACCTTCATTATTTCAACAACAGTGACGCAGTTAAGAGTGGGGCTTGTACTTGAATTCTGTTAGCGGAAGCTAAAGCACCTCTCGTGTCATATTGCTAATTAATTAGTCTTGCTTTCTGGAAGTGTGTAAGGAGCCTGTAGCATGTGTGTCACAATTAAAAAAAAAAAAGAAGACATTAATCAGTGGTTCAAATGCGAAACAAATGATGATTGTATTGTGAGAAACATGAACGCTTGAGGAAAGTAGAGAAGAAAGAGGGCGAAGTTTGTGTGATCTTCTCAGGAAGGTTGTTCTGACCTTTGGGGACTCACACACCAAAGGCCTGATGAGTGGGTTTAACAAGTAATGACATGTTTCTCATTTACGGACTTGAGGCAGTGAAGCAGCACTGATATTATAGATTACCACTGACTAGTTCACGCTCTTGTCCTCTAGAACACTTCTGACATGATATCGAGCAGCAGCATTCGGAAACACAATCTACAAGATAATATTCATTTCCATTAATTCATTAAACGAATGCTATTTTTTTCTTCCATTCTGACAAAACCAGCTGTCTTTTTCCCCCCCTACTGATCACAGGATAAATTTGTCAACTTTAACTTAAAATACGCGTTCAACTTGATTTTTTTTTTCTTGAGCTTAGAAAAAGCTGCTGACAACTCGTTGTTTGTGATCATAAGAATATAAGACATGAGAAATAATTACAAACCTGTCCTCAAGGGCCCTGTATGACCGTTTGATGATGACTTGAGTGAATAAAAAGCATAATATAAATGGATTTTTTTTTTTAAAGTCAGATGAATATTTTGAGCAGGCAGCAAATCGAAACCTACTATTTTCTGTTTTATTTCATGTTGAAACTCTCAACAAGTTGATACAACAAAGTCTGAATAGGAAGATTAAACTGATTTGACCTTGTGCAATGTAATCTGGAGTTGTGAGAGAAAGTGTACCTCGTAAGACGCTGGGTGTACAGTGTATAGGCGATATTGGAAGCGCAGGTTTATATTTTAGCACTCGCAGCAAATGCAGTACATAGACATCATCAGCATACTGCTGTTTTATTTGGGGTATGACTGACAGTTATTACAGTGCAAATTGAGTTCAGCAGCGAATGGATGGGATAGAATAAGCCGCATGGAGGGCAGCGAAGATGTTTCTTTTTACTGCATGAATGCCTTGACCTTGGTGGTGTTATATGTAGATTGAAGAAGCATTGTCGGTGATTTCATTATGGGATTCGGAAGGTGATGAAGTGTTTCATCAACTGTACACAATGCACACAGACTCTGCGCGTGAGACGGAGAAAGATGGAGTCATCTCGTGTCGGCTCTGCTGTGAATGGAATGTAAACATTTTCAAGGTGATCATGTCAAATATGCAATTTTTTTCAGACGCGAATACAAGTCGGCGGATCCTGTTTGGTCTTTTTATATTTTTTTGTGGTCACGATTCATAATGCAGCCGTTTCCCGGCGTAGTCAGACACGTTCATCAGCAGTTAATTAAATTTAAACGCACGCTCATGTCACACGCTCGTGCATTCGCTTCCGGCGCCATGTCCCATCAAATTCTTTAGATCCCAGTGAATGAAGAGATTGTTTTTGATTAAATCCACTTTGGTTTCATTGTCTCATAACAATTACAGAGAGCACTAACAAAACTATAATTCCAGCAGTGATATTCCATTTAGGTAATCATGTTACGTTTGCCGATATGCTTCAATTAATGGCTAATATCCAAGACGGGGCTATGGAGTTAACCCTGTAGACAGGAACATATCGGCAACGACAGGAAATTAACTTTGCGATCATTGACAATTGACATTTGCTTTAATTGATGTCTGAAACGGGAGATTTTCTCCTTTTATGGTCAATCTGCAGGCTTTTCTACCTCCCCCATGTTGTAGGAGCTCGCTCACGGAAAACAGCAAGTCGAACAAAAATGACAAAAACGATTGAAAAAGAGATGGAATGTTGAGGAGAAGCTGGAGGAGCACCAAAAGAAGTGTATTTTCACATCATCTGCAAAAACAACCCCCCCCCCCCCCAAAAAAAATGTCCCATGGCTCAAAACCAAACCTTCAATTTTCCGCAGTGAAAAAATGTTGTCTGGTTTAATTTGAAGAGTTAAAGTTTGATTCACTTAATTCAAATATGGTTTATCGATTGGCCAGCATGCAAGAGAAGGGGACAGAGAGAGAGAGAGGGAGAGAGGAGGGAGTTTATCCTGAATCCACTGATGTATAGAACATAATACTGACAGAGAGAATAAGCTCAGAATTGGCAAAAGTACAACCGTTCTTTGTATACAAGCTTACAAAGTACATAAAGCTCCTGAATATTTTGAGGATGAAAGTAGAATTATATTCCTAAGCCCTCACTGTTTCAGTACAAATATCCAACATTAGAAACTGTTTGTGTATTGAGTGAATTATATTGATAGTTTATTTTGCTTTTTTGTTGTTGTTTTTTGTTTGTTTCCTTCACTTGCGCCTCTTTGTTGATTACATCTGTGGTCAGTCTGTTTTCTGGAGGCAAAAAAATGAGATAAAATGATGACCAAGACGAAATCTGTTCAAATAAAACATGATACCAACTGCACTTGTGAAGTCAACAAAAAAAAAAAAAAAGAAAAAGAAAATCACTTAAAAAAATCTTATCTGAGATACGGTTGCTTCCTCTGTTTCTATATCGCTACATCTTCACCTCGCTCTACCCCTTGTTTAGACCTTACCAACAGCTTTACTGCAAATAAAACAATACACCATCTCACAAGAGAAACTTTGAAATTGAGTTTTGACACTTTCTCCAAAAGTTGACAGAGGAAATCTCTACATTTACCCCAAATGAACCTTCATGTTGTAAGATTAAAGTCACTATTTCTCTGTGTTGATCTTGAACATCACAGTAACCCTGACATAATCCTTTCCACATGACTGCTTCTCTCTCTCTCCCTCTCTCTCTCTCTCTCTCTCTCTCTCCGCCCCTTTTCCCTTCCGCACTGGCACCAATATGGTAATTAGCGAGCTAACGCCATCACTTTGCACAGATAGGCTCCATAGTGTAGGTGTCAGGCGTGTTGCATGATGTCATATCGTGAAAGGATGTTACATTTGTTGGAACAACATTTAAGGAAAAATCTAAATCTAACTTGAGGCAAAGATGCTGGGGTGTAATGATATGATTAAGACTGAAATTATGTAGTACAATTTAAAGTGTAAGTACAAGATGTTACTTTTTGATTTTTTACGAGTGCATATAAGGACGCTTCAAGTGTCACTCGACGAAAAATATGCGTCCGTCTCCCCAACATCATCGTTAAAAATTGACAGACATCTAAAGTGAATTATTGTTTACTTTCAGACATTTTTCTTTTCCCTAACTGAATAAGATTTTTTTTTTGGTGTGTGTGTGTGGGGGGGGGGGGGTTATATTTATAGCTGGAGAAACAACATTTCAAAGATGCCCTCCTTCCTCTTTGCACTACAAACACACGCTGCTGTGGTTCAAAATTGCTCGGTGAAAATAAATAAAATCAGCACAAGCAAGGTTCTCGGGCCAACCAAAATAACATTTGACCTGTTTGTGTGTCTTGTATCACCGGTGCACTGTAGCATAAGATTAAGATTCATTCTATAATATTTTTGAATGGTTCTTGGTGAAACTCATGCAGGATTTCAATTGTATCTCTGTCTCTTTGATTTATTACTGGGCTCTGCCTGCTTATTACCATGGAAGCCCTCTAGGTGTTTTTACTTTCATCCCTCAGGCTGCTGCATAATACCGTGGCAGCCCAGGAACAAGGGTTCTAGGGTCTCAGATTATAGCGCCCCCCCCCCCCCCCCCCCGCCAACCAAAGTAATACCTGTTATTACTGCCTTCTAGGGAATATGGATGCAGAAAACTGCAGTATGCAATATAAGAGTGTAGTGTAAAAGATGAGAGTGCCATGTGTTTGTTTGCACAGGACTTAATGTGTCTGCTTTAATTTGGCCCCGTCCAAAGAGAAATAAAAATCCAGACCATTGAAGCATCTGTTGTGGAAGGAAGTGCTAACCTTATTTCCAACCTCTGAATCACCGTTGACAATGACAAAGTGACATTTAACTACACCAGTGGGAGGCAGCAGTGCACTAAACCATGGCACGGCGGCGTTCAGAGGGAGCCATTGGTAAATAGCGCTGCGGCATGCAGGCAGGTCTCAACACAATATTTGTTTTTTAACAAAAAACTCCGGAAACATGCAGGTATGCAGGCACAACAGAGGACTGGAACAATCCTGGTATAGCCATCCATCCATCCATCCATCCATCCATCCATCCATCCATCCATCCATCTTCTTCTGCTGATCCTGTTAAGGGTCGCTAGGGGCTGGAGCCTATCCCAGCGGCTTTCGGGCGAGAAGCCGAGTTCACCCTGGACGGGTCTACAATCCATTGCAGGGCCAACACATAGAGACAGACAACCATTCACACTCACAGTCACGCCTACGGTCAATTTAGAGTATTGATGAACCTTGCTCCCTCTTGATGTCTTTGGACTTCATTTCAAGTGTCTTTTTACAGTTTTGAGCCACATGTTCTTGAAGCTGCAATTTGCAACTTTTGTAGCGATCTTCAGGAATTAAGAGAATCACAACAATATGGATGGAAGTTCTAAATATGTCTACACGTGTCCATCGAGGAGAGACTCAGCCTGAACGTGCTGTCATGGAGTGTAAATTTGATTTTTTTTTTTTTTTTATATAAGCCGGTGTGAATTTTGCCCCCCTCCCTTTATTTTTGGAATCCAGGGAAACTTAACGTGATTTATTTTCTCCGTTGTTTGAAATTCAGAGATTCACGTGGCTGAGATGAGCTCAAAGCAGTGCTGATGGCTTTCATCACTGAAGCTTTCAAAAACCTCTGCACGATGGACAATAATAAGAGTTCACTAATAACTGCTCTACCAGTGCTGTACCCATCTAGAAGCGACATAATGAGTAAATTGAAGGTACCGTGATAGAAATATATTTACCCTGGACACTTTCAGGCCGTACTGCCCGGCTCTGAATCAAAAAGACCGCGGCAGATTTAATCGCTCGCTAGTTAATCACGTGAAGCGTACACGCGAACTCATCACCACAACATGTAAATCCTGGAACCTCTCGCTGAGGGGCCGTGGCTGCCTACACACGGACACCCGTGAGCCCCGTGGATCCACGCGGTGGTGTAGACGTAATAACAGTTAGTATAATTGCCGCCAAGTCAATGGGCTCATGTGGCAGTATTTCTGTGTGGGAACAGCGTGTACAGAGTGAAAGAGAACAAGTCAATCCTGTGTGGGAAGACCCCCAAAAAAAAAAAAATCTTCACAAAGTCATTCATGGGGAAATTACCATTATTGGATCAAAGTCTCCCTCGGTCTTTGCAGCGTGCCAGCCTTTGTTGGTGTCATGGTGCTCCACCATCCCTACAAAGAACATTATGTCAAAGATTCAATCAGTGATGACTCAGAAATATTTATTTTCAAATAATGATGCAAAATGGAATGTGTAGAACAATTTGGTAATTAATTTTAATGATGTTTTTACAGTATTGAGAGAACTTCATAGGGAATATGACCTCATGACTCTTTCTCAGCCCCTGATGGATGATTTTGTTGTATGCTAATCAGATTAGTGTCTCATTAGCATACCTGCTATATCTGTACAGCTTTTTAAAAAAAATATTATTATTATATTAAAAGAGTTAAAAGATTAAAAAGACAGCTGAGATGGTAAATGACCATCCAGCCAATGGCCAGATATGTGTCATTATACTGTATATGTGATGTGGCTGCATGACGGGGCGGGCGGGTGTCCCCACGGGCGCTGATGATACAATCCAGCCATGAGCGCAACACAGAAAATCTGGAGCAACAACTCAAAGGTGAATAATTAAAAATTATACAGAGGGAGAGAGTGAGAGATAGAGTGAGAGAGAGATAGAGAGAATCCTTTGTGAGGTAAAAAAAAAATAGACAAGTATTTTTATGGCTCAATAATCAACAGTATTTAATTATAATTTAGTTTATTACTTCATAATTGTCATGTGCATAAACCTAACCTCTGCTTCAGTGGATTGAGATTTTTGGGTGTGGGGGGGGCGCAGGGATTAGATAGACAACGTCTGATATCTCGGCTCCTTTGATTGGCTGTTGAAAATGCATCGTTACCCTCAGGAGCATTTTGTTTTCTGATGGTGAATGATGACATTGTATCCTTTTCAACCAACAATTGAGCTATTAGTTAAGTCATCCTTAACAAACAAGTAATGGAACAAATGGCTGAAAAATGAAAGGTTCATCATCCGTCAAAAGCCCGAAAGTGATGCTGTCAGGAGGAGCAGACACCAAACACCCACTGTGAGAAGCCTGTTTCCACGTGGAGACCATAGACCCTTACGTCAACATGTTTCATTTACACAAAACAAGTCAGACAACATTTTATCCATGATCCACTGCAGAATTCAGCCAGACACTTCAGGCGAGGGCATCGGGGTTTGGATTCATGCGAAGCCACAGTTCTACAGTACAGTGGTTGGAAACCATCCAGTGTGCAAACATTAGTTTTTTTCTCTCGTTTCTGAATCCAAAATGTATCCTGGGAATATGGACGAGAATAGTAGAAGTGACTCACTCATGGGTGTCTAGTGTGAAGAGTGGCCTGCACTGTGAATTACGCTTGCGCTCCAAAAAAGAAAAGATGTGACTGTGACTATAAATTAATGATTTGTGAGGAGTTTCAGTATGAGGAATGTTGTATCTTCATCTATTAATTAAAGAGTTTGAGGCCCAAAATAAACAAGTGCTCCTCATGGATAATTTGGCACGGCAATGATGTGAGACTTGAAGAATGTTTTAACTGCAACACGTGTAACTTGTACATATTTTACATCCCGGACATTTTCGAAAGAATCAATCACCGTCAGAACATTTTATAATTTTGACAAATACATGCTGAAATCCTTCCTGGCCCCCGGTTTGTTTGCTTTCACTGGGATCGCACAAAAACTACCGACACATTGGAGCTCATTCCCAAATCTGTTCTCAGACTCTGAGAGTAGATGTCAAAAGAAGTGTGAGAAGTAGCAATCAGACTTTGCTTCCTGCCTGTGAGACTAAAACGAGCGCCAAAATAGTTCGATGTAAGAACATATTTGAGGATGGGAATATTTCATGAATGAGACCCAATTTTCATGAAACTTGGTGGAGTGTGAGACATGATCCTGATTTTTTTTTTCAACTCTGTTAAAAAATAAAAGATGGCCTTGGCGAGGTGTGCTGCTCCAAAGACCGGCTCAGATTTGGTCAAATGAAATGATCTTTGACTGGCAAAACCATAAAATGCATGTAAATAAATGCTATGGGATTTGAATAAGCACCTCTCTGAAATTTCTCTCCACTAAGAGTCATGAAAACTCG
Source organism: Aulostomus chinensis (assembly GCF_037954235.1). Taxonomy (NCBI): domain Eukaryota; kingdom Metazoa; phylum Chordata; class Actinopteri; order Syngnathiformes; family Aulostomidae; genus Aulostomus; species Aulostomus chinensis. The sequence continues at coordinate 8,695,519 of NC_141338.1, forward strand.
TAAAATAAAAAAAAATATGCAAAGGAAAAATGGCAGTACAAGGTACAAGAATTTCATGTTTTTTTTTAAAGAGACTATTTCAGCTTCACATTATAGTTTAAAAATCATCAGCTCAGAAGTAGGACATAATTCAGGAACTCCTCTTGCAAATATTAAAATGACAACATTAATAAAATGTTCAGTGGAAGTAAACTTCATCTATTCAACAGATTCCTGAAGATAAATGCAGTTCCCCTATATGAACGTTCCATCGTACACAAACATGGATAACCTTCAGTTTTCAACTGAAAAGGAAAACAGACTCATTGCCATTTTCCTTTTCAGTTCAAAACTGAAGGTTATCCTCATGCAAAGTGAGAGAATAAAAGGGGGACAAAAGAGAAAAGAACAAACTAGCAAACATACGTTACACAGACAACAGGAGTCCACATCTTTTCGTCCTAAAATGGATTTAAATGCTGATGTATAGTGAACGTAGCGTCCCGAATTCTAAGTCGCTCAATGTCAACAGCCACTAAAGGCTGAGAGGCGCACAAATGTATTTACACAAAAAGACAGGTGACATTTAGTTTTTTTGGGGGGGAGGGGGGGGGGGGGGCTCTCAGATATGAGGATTTTTGTTTTTTTTCTCAAGCACGGCCTTAAAATCTTCCTCGTAAAATACCGAGTTGCCCTTTATGACAGCCTGCTTCAAATAAAGTCAAGATGTTTTGATAACCCTCATGTTTACAGCGAGTTGTAATATTTTTTATTTGGGTTGTTTCATCATAAAATGGTTGTTGCTTTTGTTCCACTGGCTGTCAGATATTTATGATTTGTTTTGGTTTTTTTAAAACCACAAAAGGACCTGAACAAAATCTCAATATGTGTTACCTTTCAGAGTAACTACTTTGATACTAAACAGGAAGCCAAGCGTTAAAAAAAAATTATTAAAAGTTATTTCTCTCACTGAAACTCCTGCTTTTTTGTGTTTTCTCTCTCTCTGAAATCATCCACGAGCCAGTGCCCCACTCAACTAATGAGAGATTTTCCCTCTCAACAGAAACTGTGGCCGTCTTCCCTCCGTGCCATCACGCTTTAAGTAACTGCCACGTTCTCTCAAGGTTTTTAATCTGGGCTTCTAGCTTTAGGATCAACGCGGCGCCTGCTGGTGACACACTGTATGATGGCCGCTTCCTGCCCCTGAACTGGAGGGAATATTCACAGGATGTCAGTAAAGCCCATCTCTAATGGAGGCAGACAGCACGCTGCCTGCAAAGTGTTATGGCACGCCATAACCGCTCTTTCCATCCATTATGAACAGCAGAGAGCACCGTGATATTGAAGTGACCTTATAACTCATGAACAGTGTGTAAAGAAATGGACGCGCAAGCAATTATAACGTCGCACAAGCTCATAATTGACCTTGACCTGTGTTATGATCATATTTATAAATGCTGCGTGACCGTTATTAGACAACATTATCATTGGAGTAATGATTGTGATATATAGATTTCTGTGTGCATGCTCTCATTCATCAAACAAACAAAAAAACCTTTAATTTTGGAAAAAAAGAAGAAAACATTTTAATTACAGGTAAGTTCTGTTATTGTAACGTCTCAGGGAGATACCAGTTGTCCAGAAGCTGCATGTAAGCTGTTTTACTGCTAGTAGTCATACTCCTAGGAGTACTACAACTACTAGCAATAACTACTAGTAACAACGTTATTTGTGAAGCTTCTTTGATTCAAAGATTGAATTGCAGCTCAAACAGAAAAGAACATGAAAAACATGTCAAAAGAGAATGTTTGAGAGGAGAATAAAACCAGAATGCATCACGGAATTAAAATAAATCACAATAAAAACATTTAAAAGACTACAATTTAAAAAAATACGATCATCATTGAATTAGAATGCTGAATGTGTTGCCTCGTTATCTTTCACTAGTTTAAAATGCTATGGGTTAGAAAAGCAAATTAGGCTCTCGTGTGGTTCATGGTTTGCTCACTGATCGCGATGCACAGATCAGCTGCAAGTCCACATGTACACGTAAGTCATCAGCCACCTGTCAGCCATTTGAAGGAATTATTTTCCAGGATTTACTCCCCGTAACCACCCACATCCGCACAGACATTTCACTCCATATTGCCTTTTAATCATGCTGATTGTCCCGTCAGAGCAAAACACACGTTTAATACCAGGGGGTTGCAGCGCTACGGGATAGCAGCTTCAGTACTTTTTGTCAGGAAACAAAATAACCTCATAGCAACCTGCTGCCACAGTTGGTGGAGCGGGTGCAGCCTAATACGCCACATTTCAGGTTGTGTGTCCGAAGCGCTTTCCCACACCACAGCGTAGCACAGACTTGCTGAGAGGTTGCATCTCCATCGACGTGGCTGCTCCTCCTCCTCCTCCTCCTCCTCCTCCCGTTTTCACTTATTCCAAAATGTGTTTGTTGGCCAGTTTTTATTTATTTAATTTAATCTTGGAACTTGTGGAATGCTTCGAAACGTTATTAGGAAAGATTTAGTTTGAATTGACTGTAATGCTGCTCGTAAACAATGGAAACTGAGGCTGATGAAATGGGATGAAATTACAGTTTCAGTCCTAATCATACCGCACAGCCACGGTCAGGAAATGGGCACTTAAAGGTGTATAAAATATGATATAAACGTTACATAGATATATTCGATATATTCATCATTATGAACGTGAACAGTTTCAGTAATTTACTTTGTGTAACTCTACTGTAAGCGCCCTGCAAGCCGCAACTTCGAACGTGGTGTATTATTGAAATCATCGTAAATGTTTGTTCATTTCTTTCAGCAGATGGACGCGGTTGAATCGATCCAGTGAATGAATCACTGAAACCAATTTAAACATTGGTTTATCCACAATATGAACTAGAGCTCTGGCGAAAATGTGTTCATACTTTGTGTTACGACTTTTCATTTTAATCGCATTTTACATCCTGAAGAAAGAGGAAGGAACCGTTGTATGCTCTTGTGCTTTTGCAGTAATTGGGCTCCAACAAGGACAGACAGAATCATAAATGTAATCCACTCATCATGTCTGTTTCATGAAAGAAATCAAAGCTACTCTTACTGGCTTTATTACTCATTTGTGGACTTTGACAGACTTGAGTACTTTGATGTACTTCTTCTGCTCATCGTGGGGGAGGGGGGGGGGGTCGTTGCATTATGTGTGTTTTAAGAGTATTTCTCTTGACAGTGGTCTAAAATAGAAGCTGTCTTCTTGATGTGAACTACCAGTTTAATTTAAAAGACTGAATTAGCTGTGATGTTATTCTCGTTCTGATCTAGCAGAGATTGTGTGTGTGTGTGTGTGTGTGTCGGGGGGTGGTGGTGTTGGCTGTTTGATTGCAATGATGCATTTCCTTTCAATCCACTGGCTCATCGAATTAGCGCTGAGATTATTTCAGAAAAAAAAAAATTACATGGTAATCGAATGAGGGTCCTGTGTTATGGAAGAAAAATAACCCCAAAATGTTCCACAGCGGCCGTCCAATATGTTCGGCAAAAAATTGCCTCGTAATTTGCATATAATAAGAACACTGTCTTCGTTTTTGAGCAAATTGTTCAAAATCTCAGTAAAACTTTCCAACAAATCACAAGGCTGCGTCTATGAAATGTAAAACTAAATGAAAAAAGCAGTTATTTATGATTCTCCAAGTCCGCATTGAGCGTCCTGCAAGATCTGTAGGTGACGGACAAATGTAATATATCCACCGTCCCTCGTGAGAACGCCGTAAAGCAATAATCACCTGTGTTCCCATTTTCCTCCTATGCAGCTGCAATGCCATTTATCTCCTCTTAACTTCCTTTGATAGGCCATTAAACTGGTCTTGGATCTGTGAAGTAAAGCACTGAATCATGTCTCTGATTCCATCTGCTGGCATGCCTAATCTGGGGCAGAGGGGACCAATGCGCATATGGCTGCCATATAAAGTTTTATATAATAATTGGCAGTGACGGGTCATGAGGGGGATTCACTGGAAATGAATCTAAGATGGGGAGCTGTAGTAGCGGAGAAGGATACAGTAGGAATGATGAACAGAGAGAGGACTGCTGAATGTTTGCTCCACTTGTCAGATTAACGGCTTCGATCTCTCGCTATGGAAAACTACTGAGTCAGCATGCGTTTATATCACCACACGCAGGATGAGTTCTTTAAGACGCCAAGGAATTTCACGCAGAAAGACAGATTTATTGACTTCTATCACTCAGTGACATGGTTTTAGATCAGTGGTTTTGACCTATTTTTGGAGTCAAGATCCATCCAGGATTATCAGAGTGGTGTGTGTGTGTGTGTGTGTGTGTCCCCTTTTTTTTTTGGCATTTCCCTTTTGTGTTAATTTCATTTTAACAACTATACCCTTGCAGCCAGCATGTTTAAGCCTGAGGACCTTCAGAGGCAAATATATTCTCATATTAGTGAGGTAACTGGGTCTTTGACTATGGAAAGCACTATAACCTTCTTACAGGCCTTGAATGACTGTTACATGTAACAATAACAACCCAAAAATCGAAACACTTTACAGCCCTAAAATTGAATCTTGAATTTTTTTTTCCCCCACGCATTTAATTTTTTTTCCAACTGTCGACCCCCAGAAGTTACCTAATGACCCTCATGGTGGCCCCGAGCCCCAGGTTGAGAGCCACCAGTCGATACTGCGGTAAAAGGAAAGCGGACTTCTGTTATGAACACTTGTGTGAAACATAATGAGTTACAGGCAAAGAAGGCACGAGAAATAAATGTCAGCTCCGAGGCGAGCAGGTTCGGGTTCACCTCTGATCTTAAGTCAAGCATCAGGTCTGGGGGGGTCCGAGGGGTCACAAGCACACTCAGAAAAGACATGGAAAACAAACCCCAGGAATGGGAATGAACCAGCAACAGCCAGAGAGAGCAGCGAGACTAAACACACCAGGGCAGAGGGATAATGGGGAACAGGTGCATGTAATTAGGGTGGAGCAGGTAATCAGGACGACAGGAAACACATGGGGACAGGAAGTAAATCTGACACTAGGGGAGCTAGCAAGAACCACTAAAACTGACAACACAAGGATGACGTCACACTACGTACACCGTACCACTCTAGCAGCTCCTTTGCTAGGACTGAATGTGTAAAATTACCTCTCCGTTGAGGGACTTGATGTCTTCATACCCTTGAATTGTTGGTTATGAGCTTGTTTATTTCCACCGACAGAAGGAAAAGCAGAGAAACCTTGAAATGCGAATGCCGAGTGCTGAATAGAGAATTAAAAAGTGCTGCTGTTAAACAAGGCTCAGGCAGACTGACGTATCGTTTACTGCGTGCGGGTGAATTAAAGTAAAGAAACCAATCAATTTGAAGCGACCCATCTATTCATCGCTAAATCATTATGAAGAACCCTCAAGGGCTGGAAAGGAAAAAAAGAAAACTCAGAGCAAAGCATTTTGATGAAACTGTCCAAAAGCATTGAGCTGTCCTGTCGCCCTTTCACATATTCCTGGTGGTTTTATTTTGAAACAATAAAAAGAAAACTTTATCGGGTGATAATAGCACTTTTATCATTTCAGCCAACGCCTGAAATCAACCTTCAAATGGTGTTTTAGTGCAATTCAACTTGACTTTTACATGGTTGAACCGACTCCTACATTGAGTTTCTTTGTATGTTATGATTGCAATCATGTCTGCTTCTTTATCACAGGTTTTGACACTGGGTGCAAACACAAAGTCATAATTGGTTGAGTAAAAGGCTCGCTAACTCTAAGCACATTTTTATGTTGGATTTTTTTTTTAAATTTCCATCAAATAGTTGTTCTTTATCATGCCTGAGAGGACGATGTCACAAACCAAGTCTATCTTTTCATTTCAAGAAATATGCCACCTTTTCAGGCAGATGTGCTTCTTTTCCTTCCTCTTCAGAGTCAGACAAGAGGAGAGATACCAGTCTTTCCCACAGAAACCAGCTTACTGCTAATTAGCTTAGCATCATGAATTCCAGCCTACCGCCTTTCTGTCCCCTTTGCTTCCAGAATTTGAAGGTGCTCCTCTGGGAATTCTTCAGGATTTGGGTTTATCTAGAAGTCATCCTCCTCATCCTCAGTTAAAATCTCAGCCATGATTGCTAGCAGCAGTTACAATGACGCTTTTTAAGGCTCTGTGTCAAACCGGTCAAGAGAGTTACTCAGGTATATATCTGATTAGGAAAAATGTAATGTCTCAAATTAGAATTATTATTGTGAATGTTACATACAATCCTAGTTCTATTAATGCAGTCAAAGGCTGTTCATTTGGTTACTTATTAGAAGCTATGCCACGCAGCCCACCCACAACCATTCATTGTGCTAAGCTAACTAGCGGTCAGCGACTCTCAGCTAGCCTCATTCCCACACAGAGGAAGAGAAGGGTGTATATCTTCTTGTGTGGCACTGGAGAGCGTGACAATGAAGAGTATACTTCAAAATGATGGCATGTTCCTTTTTTTTGGTTTAAAAGAAAATAGATGTGTTCAAATTGGTAATGTTCACGTTAGCCCAATGGTATACACACCTTTGCCTAGAACAAAAGTCATTGACCAGAAAAATGCAGACTGAGGTCCCAGTGGTCCTCCAGTCAGTCAGTGTTTCCCATGAAACCACCACAAATAGATATTTCTATACATTTAGGGATCTGGATGCACCGGAATTGCTTCCCTACTTGACTCAAAGACATTTAGAAGTTATGATAGTGACACACTGAAGGATACGCTTGGAGATGTGGGCCGGTGTAAAATTTCGGAAAGCTGACACGGACCCACATTAGCATTTGGTTGACATTTTTATATCTAATATTGTAACAAAACACACTGAGTGAGAAGTCTGATGATCTGCGCGTCACAAAGCCTAATGTGGCGACCACGGGTTCGGTAGAAACATGAATAATGATGCTCCGTTGATGAAGATGTTCTGTGCAGTTTATTAAACACCTGTCGTCATCACACAGTAGCAAAATGATTCATGTGTTTCATCTGCAGTTTCCAATTAGACAGAGAGGTTGTGAGTCATTTTATGCATGAATGGAACAGCGGCAACTTCATTAATTATTTAAATCGGCCAGTGTGGCGACAGTATCAGTCAGGGTGTATGTGTAATAAACTGTAATAAACTAGAAGGGTATTGTGTAGAGAGTGCTGCCAAAGATGATGGGGGGTTCTCTATGCAACAAATATATGACCCCAGATTTAATGGGTTCATTGGCTCATGCTACAACCCTCCAAGTCTTTGAAAATCAACCTTCTACTTACTTCTACACAAAAACAGGTGACAATTTCATCTCTCAGCAGCTGCTATTTTTTTTTAATGTTGAAACAGCATTGATAATCCCAGATTATTTCAGAAATTAGCTGTGCAGTTTTGTTGCGTATGTAGTGAATGACCTTCACTGTTTACTTGTTTGCTGCCATGGCTGCTATTGTAAGCATTGCTAATATGCTAATGTCTGATTCACAGAGATGAGTCTGACCTTTACTCTCTCTTTAGCAAAACTTTGGATTTTTCAATCCACTTGGATGTTTGTCATACAGACCCAGGATCTGTAGTGGTCCAATACAAAACTGATATTTTAGCTGCAACATTTGATTTGAAATGTTTTCCTCAAGTTTTGCATCGATAAAATCTGCAAACCTATCCCATAAAACTCACGACAACCGAGAACCAGAGGCGCAACCTGCGATCTGGTGCTGGTGCCAGAGCCTGATCCGTATGAAAGTGTACCTGACCTGGCTTCTAAGGGGAAAAGTGAAGAGAAAATCTACTGCCGAAAGATGTGAGAGAAAAAAAAAACCCAAAACAACGAGTATAAAAAAAAGTAGCACTCAAATTATTCAAGGATACATGATGATTGAAAAGGCAGAAACACCCTCCATGTTTTCAGCGGATTAAGTTCACATGGGCTTCCTCCTGCTCAGAACGTGTAGTCAGCAGCGGATCACAGTTGGACCTCCGACTGGCGCAGCATGCATGCTGGTATTAATTATTTAAATATTGCAACAGATTGCAAAACTGAGCTGGGATAGACCTTGAGTACTACAACCAACAAATCTCTGAAGTATTTTTGTACTTTAAAATAAATGATATGATAGACATGTAAATGTGAATTTTAACGATTGCGAGACTGATAAATAATACACTGCAAATAGTTTGATTTCTTTCTTTGTGGAGGCACGAATGAAACTTTCTAAATATGCGGAGGAGGAGAAGAACACGAGTTTAAATGCATTGACAGAGGTTCGTCTAAATGAATTGTTTACACAAGTCTAACAGGCAGCACCGGTTTGTTAGCAGCTGCGACACAAATACATCACCTGCCTCCCTTCGACTGGAGTCATTACTTACACTTACCTGACTCTTTTTCATGTAGAGCTGAGCTGCTGCGGCAAGCTGCAACTGGTTTGTGCCAAAACCTGCGGTCACCAAAACCGAAGAATGCGCTGGGCACAGTGTGTGTTTTAGACTGGAGATGCTGCGTGCGTTGAGAAAAATGGAGCCCGTTGTCTTCGTCACGCTCCTCATATACTTTTAGTTTATCTTAAACTCAATTTTCATGTTTAAATAGGATTCAAATGCAATATCTAGAAAGCTTAAAGATCATATTAAATCTGGGATTATGAATTGTTGGCATTGCGTATTAAGCTGTTAGTCAATAATATTTCACATCTACAGTTGAATTTCCAGTGAGTTGTGTATTCATTTGTTGTTTTAACTCGGTTATTGAGACGTTGAAGCCTTTTGTGTGTTCTTGATCTGATGGAGCTTTTGTCTTTGCTTTAATTGGGCTCATCGTTCATGTACTGGATCATTAAATATATAAAAAAAATCAATCCAAATTTAATTCTGAGAAACCACCACCCATCAAGAAATAGGAAATTGCATTTTTTTTCTTCCTGTCACCATGTTTCCTCTCTTGTCTCTGCAAATTAATAATAATCTGAAAACAATAAATCTGCCAGGGTTTTTTTTACTGATCCTTATTTGACGTTTAATGGACTTTTCCTAGTTGACCTTCCTGAACCTCTGCATGGTGTTTTTATGCCAAATCAAATGATTTAGTCATCTTGAGTTACCATCACAGACAGATAGTCATAATCTTTGTTGCCAAGAAGCATATTTAAAGTAGATTGATGAAGGAAACAGAGGAGGAAGGGGAGGTACTGTGCTCAGTCGAGGGATAGTTGGTCAAAACAAGTGTGACGGGCTCGCTAACATTAGCAGCCTTAACTGGACTGAAGCAAAATGGAGCTCAATTATTCTGTCGTCAGACTCCAGTGTTTTGTCAGTTACAGACTTCCAGCTGGATCCCACCATGTCCGTGCGGCGTATCTTTGCTCCGAAGTGGCAGCTGGTGCTCGCCGCGGCCGCTCACAACGATGATTTTTATACCACCAGAAGTGCTGAAGCGTGTTTCGGAAACATCCCTGAAGCTGCTCTCTGCTCTACTCCGCTAAAAAGCCTGAATCTATTTTTGATGGATGCAGCATTCAGATGCAGAGAGCAGTTCAAGTGGGGCAGGAAGTCCGAAAGAAAAACAACTCAGCATTTGGTTGATTTTTCAAAATAAAACCACAACTGACTGGTCCGTCACATTGCTACATCTACATGATAACCACCGATCCAGATTTCCACAGTTGGGGACAGAAGAGGCTTATCTTAAGTTGAGGTTGTTGGTTTTTTTTTTATTTTGTCTTCAGGCTACAGCACAAGAAATGATGAAATACACCTGTATCTCTGATTTAAAACCACACAAAGCCTTGTTATCCATGGCAGCATCACACAAATCAAGAAAAAATGACAAATCAGAAAGTCTGGTCAGACAAAACACTCTGCTTCTGAAACGCTCCCGGTGGGATACGAAGCCGTGCAGAGAACGGAACAAAACCGCATCTCAGCTGGGATGCAACTGGCCCTGTTGGGATGTTGGTGTTATTTCTTTTCCCCTCTAAGACTTGTCTTTTCTTTTGCTAACTTGGAAGTTTTATTTTGAATTGTATTTTCATCATTTGTCCTACCTCCTACCTGTTGTGTCTTCTTGTTGTCAGACTTGCCAACATTTTGGTTAACTCATTTCAATAAAGATGAATTTGGTTACTTCAGGATCCTCCTGCTGCTGATTCTTCATCTTCCTCTGGTCTCCTGCACACTCACGCACTTCAGGTAGAACAAATGCGGATCCAATCGGCTTGTCAGGGAGTATGAACAATCCACGTGATGACGACCGTTTATTTACATTAGCATTAAAATGTAAAGTTGAACTAAAAGCTTGCTTCTGTGCGCGTACACCAGGAAATACAACACAAAAGTATACGTTAAGTCACTCGTACAAGCAGCTTGTTTCATACCAGCATCTATTTTTGGATGCCATTCTGTGCATAGAAAATTCGACCGCCCAAAGAAGCCTTCTTATATGAATGCCTAATCACTGACTTTCACTTCCTGAATATGCGAGGCATTAGCTATTGACTCAGTGACAGAGTGTCTTCTCTTGCATTTCAGCATTTCAGACAGCCGAAGAAAACCTGGCACCTCGATCCTCAGGGCGTTTCTTCAGTAGAGCAACAGAGATGTGGGTGTCTGTGATAAAGTTTAGTGACGCGTTCCTCAGCTGGCACGGCTGTAAACATCATGAGCATCCTCTCAAATATTTTACAAGATCTGAAAGAGTAAAGGTAGTGTTGGGAGCAGTTTTAACAAATTATTCCGATGGTGAACATCACTTCTCGTTCAAGTGAAGGACAGGACACAGCTTTGCTTTCCAAAGAAGTTGAATTTATGAACAGATTCCAAAGCTTTCTCACCAGATTCATTAAATCTGCGCGACTCTGATTCAGTCTTAGGAACTTTATTGTTAATTTTCATTTTTTTTACTGTGTGATTATCTGACATATCAAACCAGACGTGTGTTATTTTTCACAAAGTGTCTCAGTAATTTTCCTATTGATAGTGTGGCTCATGAGCTGCTTTTTTTTTTTTCTTGTAATTTTCAGGGAATTTGCACGTTGGAAGGTGAGGAACACGGCGATTGAGAGACGGGACCTGATCCGGAACCCTGTTCCACTTATGCCTGAGTTCCAGCGCAGCGTTCGCCTGCTGGGCCGCAGACCCACGACTCAGCAGTTCATCCACACTATCATTAAGAAATATGGAACCCACATTCTCATCTCAGCCACCCTGGGAGGTAAGAGAGGTTGACTGCCTGTACATTTGGGCACTTCCATGCTTGATCTGCACGTTTTCCACAGCTTTTTAAATATCATTTACACGTGTTTGGAGGTTTGCACGCGTTTCGAGTCAGCAAATAGGAAAAAAGAGAAGGTTGGTTGTCATGAGCAGAGTGTTTTAGGCTTCAACTCAGACTTAAGTTGGTGTATATTATGGATTTAAACCTATTTTTCCAGCACAATTTGGGGTTGAATTGCTTGTTTATGATTTGGTTATTTTCTTTCAGTGTGCGTTGTTTTTGCAGGTTGCCTTCAATAGTTAGCAGCTTAGTTTGCTATGAAATGACTGAAGTAGACATATCTGGTACTATACTACTGTCCTTCACAATAAAAGAACTTCAATTATGCAGTATTATACAGTAGAAACACAGTCAAAGTTGATTTTGAAGGGAAAAGACCGAACATCAACTTTTTCTCATCAAAAATCACCCTCATTTATCATTTCGAGTCATAAAATAACCATGTATGCAGATGAGAAGTTAATTGAGAGATTCTCACATTGGTCTGTAAAATTTATTCCATTTACTGGTTGCAATGTGCCAAAAATAATCTCTTTGAGAGCAGAAAACTTGGATGGATGTGTCAGACTCAGCAGATGGCGGCCACCTCAAGTCACGGCGGCTGTAATGTAGCGATTAATCCTAGAACGCTCGGCAGTACAAGACGGACCCCCACGTCCAATCGATACTGTTGTATTATTAGTATTGACTATTTATTTTCCAGTTTCTGATAGAGTGTGCATTCTATTGGAAAAAAAATATTGAAAAGTTGTGACTGCTGGTAACCTAAAACAGCCTAACACCGTTAGATTTGCTCCCAGCCGATTTGCTTAAAGATTCAACGTGGAGGCTGGTGTGGAAATATTCTAAAACACAGCACATCCTTCAGTTACTGTAGTCTCTTGTGTTGTGTTCACCCCGGCTGCTTGCGTGAGTGCCGCGCCGCTTTTCACTTTACCACAGCCGAGCCGACAAGCCTCCTGCTGCATATAAACAAGTCAGAAACAATGAGGGGATGTATTTGGGAGCAGACGGTGAGGTCGAACCAGTGAGGTGTTGCTACAGTGTGTTGTTGCCACTAATTAATGTGAATTCCATGAGTTAGTTGATGAAAAGCCAACTCCAACACTGCTATACCATGACTTCTCTTTAAAATACTGTATTTATTTAGACTGTGATTGTGATTCATCTTCTCTCCAGTGCATCATGTCACAGTTAAACTTGTAACCACATCGTTCCCCTATTTACATCATCCTAACTTAACTCTTTTTGACCTCTGGTAGTCGGTCAGAGCTGTCTGTGAAAACTAAACTGTCAGATTTAATAGCTTTTATTTCAGTCTGACATTTGAATACATATTTAATCAGCCTTTAAGTGAATATTTAATGTATATGCCCCGGATCAGTCTCAATATGTACTGAAATCTAATATAAACTGACACATTTACATCCAGAAGGCCCCAGAAAAACAAAGTCAAATGCCGCAGCTTTCATGGATGAGGAGCTGTTTGATGACTAAAGGCAACGGCAAAGGCAAAAGCGTTGTTTTTCTATGCATTAGTGAAGATTTGGCGCTATGTTTTGCTTCCATTACGCTTGAAAATACAGATTTAGGTATTTATTTTTACCCAGATTTCTGTTGTGTTTGTGAGAGCCTCAATTGTATTTGTATAGCTGTAGTCATTTTTTTTTTTTAGATTTATTGTGATGTGTAGTTTTATTATTCAGCTTTTAAGACAGAAATCAGTAGCACTTCACACTGTCAAGTTTTTATTATTTTCTATATTCCCAACAATTTTACAAAGGAACGCTTTCATATATCATTCATAACCTGATTTAAAGAACACTTTATTCCCAAAACATGGCTAAAATATATTTTTTTATGGCTGTTGGCAGTGTTTTCTGATTGATGGAGTAATAAAAGCAGCTATCCCAAATCGCCTCAGTTAAAACCTTTGGCTTTAATATGTCAATAAAATGAGACAAGAATCAGGCTTTGATCAATGGTCATATTTCTATACTGGAAATATATAGAGATGTTTACATGTCAGGCCTCATTTAAAACATTTCACTCTCCTTTAGCCTTTATCTCTCTTTCACTTCTGGTGTCGCCTAAACACTTACATTTTCTGTTTTACTTCCAATTGGATAGTTACAACTGATTTGTCTGCTGTGTGGGAAGTTCATGCCTCTTTATAGGAGACCTTGATGTACTGATGTCTTGAATTTGGAATATTCAATATTCTGATCGTCATCTGATCAGCTGCACACTGAACAAAGAGAAGGTTTGCTCTCATTTGCGTTCCTCTCTGCAGAACCACAGTTCGTCCACGCATAGCACACACAAAAAGAGAAACCGTGATGGCGGATGCTAACGTTATGCTGCGAGCGCTAACATGACTGGGGAATGATAGCCTAGCATAGCTTAGCTAACCAGCTAGGAGTTGGCTGAATGATTCCCAAGAGATAAAGACTGACACCTAAATTAGGAAGGTTGCACTGCACATGATCACTTAAATACCTTAAATACGGTATGGACGTTATTGCTCCTTTGGACTTTTGAGAAATAGAGGATGAACATAAGGTGAGGCTAACATGTTAGTTGTCTTAACTGGGGAGAAAATCAATACATAAACATTACTCTCCAAAGTTCTTAAATGTACATTTGTTAAAGTTAACGAATTCCAATGCCAACGTTTCCATGCAGAAAGAGGAATAAATGCATGTGCTGTGCAAGTCTAAATATAAATGGCTCCTCTCTTGTATCTCAGGCTCTGAGGGACACACAAAGAGCATTTAAAAGAATGAATTAGTATGAAATGTGTTTTAAACTCTAACCATGATATCTAAATGTATGCATGAAATCTTGCCAAGTCGGAGCTCAGGTGCTGAAATATATGTGTTGCTTTGTAATCTTAGAGGCAGCAGCATTTGATAAATACATAGAATCTTGCCATATTTTTGTTTAGTCCGTATTATAACCACGTGTACCTTTGAACTCTGCATCTGCTGTAGCTGCTTTAAGTGCACAGCACATGAGAACTCAATGCTAGCGGCGCAGACTGGGATTCTAAGAGAGACTTTGTCCAGTCTTTTAGTTAAAGAAAAATTTGAATAGCATTTGTTCATGGGTTCTGCTACTTCTACCGATGTTATCATAGAGGAGGAATGAACAACTGCAAAAGGTTCCGTGAATGAAAAGGTAAATATGTTCATTTAAAAATGTTGTGACGCACAAAGAGCAGATATTAGCGAGTATCAGAGGGTGGGAGTCATTTACTTTAGAGAGTGGAAATACGGTACGATATTAAGAGACGTTGTATAGAATGAATTAATTAAGTGTGTGTTTTATGTCAGAGTTCCAGATGAACAAGTCAAAAACATGTAGCTGAAAAACTCTGGATATTTCCTCACCTTTTGCTCTTTTTCCCGGCATCTGAATTATCGTCGCGTTCTCTTTAACCTTGAGGCCATTTTGTCTCGAGTTACGGGCCAGCAGGCGCTCGTCTCAATCTTGAGATTACCCATTAAAGAACAGTTATGAAGCACAATAAATGCGCTAGTGATCGAGAAGAGGAGGACCAAGGGGAAGAAGAAGCTAATTCTCTTTGCAGCCACCTACACTTTATGGTCTCAAGAGTCATTATACACCTGAGAGGAAAGAGGCCGATTCTCCTTCACACGGGCGACTTATATTTGAGTGGTCAAGTGTAAAGAGCCTCATTGAAGGTCCCTGCTGTGTTTATAGAAATGAACCGAGAAGAAATAAACTCCCTGCCTGCCAACCAACTTTTCTTTTTTCTAAAACCGTGCTTCAACTTTGGACATAGGGGGACTGTTTATATTATATATATATATATATATATATATATATATATAATATAATATATACACATACATACACATAAATATATATATATTTTTTATACATATATATATAATATATACACATACACACACATAAATATATATATATTTTTTTATACATATATATACATATATATATATATATATATGTAGGCATATATATATAATTTCCTTAACTATGGATTATGCTAATTTAATCATCTGCATCATAACTTCAACTTTACAAATAAACAAGCTGTAAACATAATTCCAACCAGAAGCAGCTAAAAAAACCCAATGGTGTTTCTGTTAAAACCTTGTAGATTATTTGAATCACTGCAAGTGAATGAATTGTCAGCAGCTGCTAAAAGCTTTATTTGTCGGCCTCTGTAAAAAATGGTCAAATTTAATAAACGAAACAACAGCTTTGACCTCTGACCTCAATGAAAACCTGCGGCTCCCAGATATTTTCAGTCAAGCCCCTTCCCTGCTGGTCGCCACCGAGTTTTATAGAACTGTTCCGTCAGGGACTTTATAGACCACACAAACATTTATTCATCTAAGAATCATCATCATCTAAGTGACAAAGAACATTAATGATCTAAACAAGCACTTAGCTAATGAGCCCAGACAACTGTGACATCATCAGTGGGAAAAGCAGCATGACTTCCTCTTAATTTGCGTTTAACTTTTGGGGGGAAAAAAAAATAGGGGTATCAAAGTTCATTAACCAGCACAAATGCAACTTTTTCCTATTGCAGGTGTCAATAGCTCGCATCGCTATTCCACAGTCAGGTGGTTCATTCCACAGTTTTTGGTTCTAAATGAATAAAATCAGTTAATTAATAAAGCGATATTATTACAGTAAAGTGACTAAATAAGAGGTCAGAGTCTTGCGTGTGCGCTCGGTGATCGATCGGAGCTCAAATCAACATCCTCCTTGTGCACGGAAAAGAAAAGAATGAGAGGGATTTTTAAGAGCCCGACATAATCTCTAGAATGTGGAATAAGGATCATCATAATAAAAAGAAAAAGAGAGATATTTTTTTTATAATTTAGAGTGATGTTTATCCCAGATTGTAGTTCTTTTTGGGTCTTTTTGAATTTTTATGGAAATCTGGTTGTCTGTATGAGCTCCATTCTCCATTTTCACAGGCATTTAGGAGAAGGAGATCATCAGCTTCTCACTTTGAACAAAGCCGACCGGCGGAGTCTGCTGCTGAATATATTTAGGGGGGAATACTTATCAATTACCTGCTGCTTTTCTTCTGCCTGAACACTTTAACTTCTTCCTATGACCTGAAGCTGAGTTTCCATCATTTGTACTTAATATCAAGAGAAGTGTATTTTTGAAGTGCAAGCATATGATTAAGCAGCTTCCTGGGTGTACACATTGTGCGTGGGAGACT
Source organism: Aulostomus chinensis (assembly GCF_037954235.1). Lineage (NCBI taxonomy): Eukaryota > Metazoa > Chordata > Actinopteri > Syngnathiformes > Aulostomidae > Aulostomus > Aulostomus chinensis. The sequence continues at coordinate 8,712,009 of NC_141338.1, forward strand.
TGAAGCTTTAAGAAAGACGGAAAGAAAGAAACATTTCAGACTCGCCGACAAAAGACTCCACCGTCGCGAGTCAATGCTCAGCAATTCAAGTGAACAAGCTGAAAAAAAGAGATGTTTGACGTCAATACTCAACACCTCCTGCTACCACTGAGAACAGTAGGTGTAGTGTATTTATTAAGGACAGAATTCAAAACTTTCAATGCCGGCGCCGCACAGCCAGAGCCAGTATATAAATGCAAGAGGGAAGGTATTGCTGTCTGACTTATGAGGAAAACTGTGAAGGACAGATTTGCATTCGGGGCTAAAGCTGCGAGGGATGTATTTCATCACATCTGTCGCCTCTTTGCTCCCTCGTATGTTTGAAATCAGTTTTTCCTGAACTGTTTCGCTGTGGATTCTCGTGTATTTTGCACAGAAAGTTCAGTAGAATGAGAGGTGAGGAGAGAGACGCAAATATCCTGGAGCACAAATTCAAGGGGCATTTTATTTAGAGGGGGAATTTTCCTCTATATAATGCAAACAAGGGCTGTACAGACAAGAGGACTTTTATCTGGCAAGTTGAACCGTCTAAATGTAAGATTCATAAAACAACCTGTTGAAAGACACACTTGTTATGCTCATAACTTTTTTTTTCAACATCGATGAGCGACAGAATATCGACTCTGCACCTTAGAGTACTCATTCTCCTTCCCTTTGCTCTAGTGAATACACAACCTATGACTGGATCCGACCTGGTGAGACCTTTTCGGAGCAAAAGTCTTACGTGTTCACCTCTGAAGAGGAGAAATAGTTTATTGAAGTGACTTGGAGGCGCTGAAGCCCGAGTGCACATGCAGAAACCTGGATGTGCCCTGGTTTTTGTAGCGGAGAATTGTGCAGAGAAAGCTGTCAACCCCACTATATTTTGCCACATCATACTTCTAAGTTTTAGTTGTTTTTGTTGTTGTTTTTGCCACCAATATAAAAAAAAGTAGGGGACATAATTGGGCAATGAAACCGTGGCTATCTCAAAGCAACAGTCCCACTGTCAGAACAGCTCCTGCATTAAGCAGGGACAATCTAGTTAGAGGAGAAAAGAGATGAAATTTATTCCTCCTTATTTAAATTGCCTGTATGTTTACACTTATTATGTATTTTCGCTTACTATAAAGATGCAAACTCACCTTATTTAAAGGAGGTGTTACTACAGAAAGCAGTGACTGTTTAGTCATGGTAGTTGCAAATTTAATGCTGCTAGGATTAAAAAGTTCTTGACATAAACTGTGTTAAGTGGCTGGATTTTGTTGACTCGTATTGGTAGTTTTTTTTTTCATCACGTCAATTTTAACAAACATTTCAGTAAAAACAGTAAAAACAACTTCAACCAGACCTTTCTCGTCCTGCATAAAGCATAAATGTGCTTCTAATGATTTCTGTAAATGATTTCTGTGAATCCATACGGTCAAAAACATCCATTAGCCTCTTTGCGCTGCACAACTTCAGTATGGAGCAGTATAGTTTTATGTTCTCTATAAAGTGACCCACATATGTACTATTAACACCAAATGGAGCATCGGAGGCCATTCCATTACTTTAAAACCCTACTTGCACTTCTAGCCCTCATTGACATCTACATGCATGCATTAAAAAAGAAAAATGTACACATGACGTGTACAGGAAATGCACATTTCAAGGTGAAACCCTGCATTGTTGTTGAATAGCTTAACACCTAAGGTCCTCCTGCGCTGATTAATTATGGCCAACTGCCAGCGAGGTGCTCTGTAATAATCTAAGACAATGCGTTCTGAGGAAAAGGTGCACACAATGGATCTTTTAATATATTTATTTTAGAGCCTCTGAGGTAATGATTTTTCTTTCTTTGCAAGAGCAGCAGCAATGACCGCAAAAGTATTTATGTAGCGACGACCTCCTTTTATGCCACAATAGGTTTCAGCAGGGATTAAAAAAAAAAAGACGGACGGAGAACTTTAACGTCGGACTATTATTCTTGTGCGGGAGTGTAAGTCAAGTGTGTGTAAGTAACTTTGCTAACCCCTGCGGGAGAAAGAGCATGTTCGTGTCAGAGAATGGGGCCTCGTCCTGTCAGTGCTTGTACTCTAACCAGGCGTGAGACATCGGCCCTGACTGCTACCCACCCCTAAGTCACGGTCAGCACAAGTTAAGTGACCAATTCCAATGCATAGCTTGGGGGGTTAAATTCCCATTCACAGCTCCAGAAATCTGAACATATGTGACTTTCTCCCCGCCCCCCCACCCCCTGTGGAAGTTTCAGGCTTTTGAACTGTAATCTTGGAAGGCTTTGTGATCTCGCGGAATTGAATTGGTGTCTGCTTCTTTGTTTCTGGCTTGTCGAAATGAGAGATGGATAAATATGATGAGCACAGAACCAGCAGCTCAAACTTCTTCTTTTTTTTTTAATCAATGCGTCAACAAACAAACATACGACATGGAGATCAGAGCAAGTGTGTAAATATTTGGCCCGGTTATGCCTCTTAGTGCTCATTTTCTACCCTGTCTGTGGTGTGACGCGTTGTACTTGTATCAGTACCATGCCCCCCCGGTTGGCGTTAAGACGCTATATATAAATAAGATGAGGGTAATGTTTGGGAGTTTTCCATCTCTCACCTCTCAAATTAAAATTCTAGGCATAATGCCGCATTTCTGGAGAGGGATTAGAGGCATGCTGCATTATAATTGCAATAATTGAGACTGTATTACTTTAAATTCACATCTCATTTGGAGGTGAGAACTATGACTTTTCACCTCAGTGAATGATTAAGGATTTCAAGTCGACCTTGGTTTACATTTAATACAACTGGGGATCAACACCAACAGCAGCAGTGGCTCATTAGGTGTGTTGGGCTTAATTCTGCTAGACAGCCATGTCAGCAAGGTACCGAGTGAATTTGTAAGATCTGGGTCACACAGTAGCAGATGAGACAGTGTTGACATCTCAGTTATTTTCATAGCTGTGAGCTTATTGTATTGTTTGCAGATTTGCTGATATATGAGATGGCAACTTGATGTCAGATAATTTTGTGTGTGTGGTTTTTAAATGCAAACATAAATTAAACTGACATTTTTTTGGAAGGGGCAGAGAGACACATAAACTTTAATCACTGTCAGTAATTGAATGTGCATGATTTGTTTTGAGTTTTTTTTTTCTCATCCAGATTAACATGGAAAAACAACAACAACCTATGCGTGTCCTGGGAATCCAGTGACAGACGATACAATGGCAAATATGGGTGCAAATAATCGCAACATGAATGAATTCTTCATATGTTGTGATGCTATTTTAGATTTAAGTTTGTACCTTCCCAGCAAAATAAATAAATAAAAGTGCCGGATGTGATATATTTGTACTGTGCAGGATAAAATCCCTGTGATACTGGGTAAAAATTGTATATCACTTGACCTCTCATGGAAATAATGCCATTTCAATAGGGGCATATCCAGGGACGTTTCTGGGGATGGTGCCAACTGGGGATAAAGCAGCAAATATGGAGACTGTTCCTGGAAAACTGGGGCATCTGATTTCTCCAGCTAAAATTGCTTGCCTTTGGTATTCCGACCTCTGACTCTTCTCTCATGTTGCTTTGGCACTTATGAGTGTGAAGAAAGAAGAGTACACCATGTGCTTATATTTATTTACTTACCTTAACAAAGGTGATGTGTTCAAGTCAGGCATTATATGTCACACTTTAAAGGTAGAGGCCACTGCGGCTTTTACACACAGCATTATTTCAAAGTGCGCCTCCCTTGCCGGACTCAGTGGCACCAGAAGCGTACATGCCCCACCCTTGACAACATGAACTTCCAGCTATGCAATCGCAAACCACCAGCTAAGACAAGCTAAACACCAGCATCAACAAACAAAAAACTGGCTAGGACAAGCAAAACACAAGCTACAACATGCTAACAGCTGCCAAGGACAAGCTAAACACAAGTTAGAACAGGCAAACCATTGACTTGGAAAAGCTAACTGCTGGCTAAGAAAAGCTGCGGGTTTGGAAAGGCTAACCGCTGGCTAGGACAAGCTAACCGCTGGCTAGGACAAGCTGACTGGTGGCTAGGACGAGCTGACTGGTGGCTAGGACGAGCTGACTGGTGGCTAGGACGAGCTGACTGGTGGCTAGGACAAGCTGACCGCTGGATAGGAAAAGTAAATCACTGTGTTGGACAAGCTCAATGCCAGCTAGCCTGAGCAAACCACTGGTGTCCAGTAAATTACCTGTCCTACAGAAAGTAGGTCCACCTCACATCGCTCTTCATCTCTAGCCTCTCCTTCAGAGCTTGAAAGCAGGTGAAAGCCAAGCTGGGATTCATTGTGCTTCTGGAAGGAGTTTTATCCCCTTGGTGTTTCGCCTCAGGAGGGCTGTATTTCCTTTTCTTGGCTGCTCCATGTGCGTCTGCGGTTATCCCCAGGAATGAAGTTTGTCAAGTCACAGCCTCTACCTTTAAAGTTATGGTGCCTTCATCATTCATATTAATAAACACTACCGACAGAGGATGATGTTCCGGACAATTTGTCTTAATTTTATTTTTACTTTTAAATAAGTTTTACAGGTATTTTTTGTTTGTTCTTCAGTCCATACGATCCTACCCGTCACGTTCATTTTCTTGCCTTACCTGTAGGAGAGGAGGCGCTGACCATGTACCTGGCCAAAAACAAGCTGGACAGGAAGCTGGCCAATGCTACTCAGAACGTGGAGGCTCTCCATCAGCTGGCCTCCTCCTACTTCATCGACCGTGACGGCACAATGAGGAAGCTGCACGAGATCCAGATTTCCACCAATGCCATCAAGGTTGGTGCTCGTTGAGCATACCCACACACACACATACCTGTATATGTAACACCTACACCTACCAAGTGTTTCGTCTGTCATGAACACCTTTCTTTTACTTTCTCAAAAACAGATGTTTTCGAACAGGAAGACATTAAAGTAGGGCATAGAAATACAGGTCCTTGTTCTATGAGGGTGTAGGTGTCAGGAAAATTAACCAACGCATACGGATCATGATACTCGAGGTGAGGATGTGATCCGAGCACACACAGATGGGTTGAAAAACATGCATTCACACATATACATTACATCCTTTATGCATATTTATCACATTAAGGGTTGATTAAAAAAAATTAACAGAATTTATATATTTTTTTCACTATTTGATGCTGAGAGTGTGTCAGACAGCAACTTTTTCTTTCAAAAAATCATAAGAATCACTGCTGGAAACAAAGACAACACAACTAACAATTGTCAATGAATGGCAATTTAACAATGACATTGTTAAGGCTGGCTGGGTAATGCAGGCTCAGAAACACTAAAGGTGTAAGGATAAGATTGGAGTTTTAAAATCTACAGTTAAAGGTTTAGACAAATCAGAGGATAAATACAGTTTTTTTTTGTTTTTTACATCGAGCTGGAGACGAAAAAGAAAATAGATAAAAGTTTCTGTAAGTATGGTTTGGTATTCTAACCGTGCATTAAATTAGAAACTTGCTGTAACTCAAAACTGATAGATTTTTAAATGACTAGATTTATTTTGAAGGTAAGATGGAAGTTGCATTTTGTGTCATAACCGCATACTAAACTAGCACAATTTGAAGTGACCAGAAATCGACGATAAGAATGCCCAGGGGACCCGGACAGCGGCTCCTTCTCTTATGGCCTGTCTTCATGCACCTTGTTTGCAAGGTAATACATGAGTACATGGAAAATAAAGCACCTCATCTGGATGAATCGTTGTGCCAGGATGTCAGTTGCATCTTCGATAAGGCTTCCAGTATAGTTTCAGAGAGAACAACTGAAAAGTTACTGTAAATAACTGTATTTCCCCTCTTTTTCCAACCAAAAACAGTCTCCATGTATGAATAAAATATCACAAGAAATGTATATAACAAAGGCACGAAATTGGCTTTTTCACTATGATGTAACCTTCCTTTAAACAACCTCGGTGCTGTGGATGTATAAAAGTTGAATACATACCACTTTAGCCTCACTAACATACAAAAGGTTGCAGAATTACCATTCAGGTGGCGCTACATCCAATTGAAATGTTAATTTTGTTCTTTAAAAAAAAGATTGGATGAGAGGATGCTCGCCTGAAGCCTCTGTACTGCTGGAGCTTTCTGTTCATATGAAAACTGAATCGGTTACAGGTGAAATTATGCAACCCTCGCCACTCCCCAGTCAAATTTTTACCACCACTGAGCGAGTTAGCTGTTGTTAATTTCAAGCCCTGGTGCTCAGAATTATTTAGACTTCTCTGGTTTTCCATGGGTCTGCAATCACACAATTCAAAAAAAGACCAAAGCAGATGGTGGTGCAGCCTCTTTTTTCACATCTGCAGAGAAAATTGTCACATGTTCGTACAGACTTCTCCTCTCCCCTGTAAATATAAACAAAGACCACGGGAACTTTAATTCTCACATCCTCACCTTGAGAGGTTTTGGCGCATGAGTTTCATATAAATGCAATGCTGTCTTGATTGTTCCTATTTTTAAGGAAGTGGCGAAAGGTTCAAGGGTTAGTAACTGTATGTCAGTTGATCATTGTTTGCAGGCTGTTTAGGGTTTTTAGTTTTTAATGTTGTTTTTGTTTGTTTGTTTGTTTGTTTTTTAGGGAAGATCTTCTTCCTGTATCAAGCAGTGGTAAAACTGCTCGGTTATTGTTTGTATTCTAACCGAACAGCCAGTTTTCAACCAGAAACAGGAAATATTTTTGCACGACTGTAATTTGCACAGCTGTGAGTTGAGCGACGCTTTAACAATGTTTCTGGGAAGGAGGAACTGGGTTTGCATGTGGAACCGGTCTGTTTTGTATTACTTTTGAATTAGAATGTCGTTTATTGATATTTTTTTAACCAGTAATCGGTTGGGAAACATTCCACTACGCCCTGTGCATTAAACCCTGTGCATTATTTAGGAGAAGCATGATAGTCGCCCAAGAAGTAACCTATTATTGTATCACTCTTCATTCTACTCAGTCATTTATTTTACATTTATACCTGGAAATGTCTTCAACTTACACAAAAATTATAAAAGACAAAAGTTTTAAAGATTTCCGATTTTCTGAAGATGAGAAAAAAAGATTAGATTAAATTTCCTTTCCTCCTGTGTTCTTTCTTTTCATCTCATGTCCTTTGTCCTCTTCACCAGCTTTCTCTGCAGGTTTTAACGTCTCATTCCATCCCTCTTTCTTTCTGTTCCTAGCTTCTTTTTCATCCCTTTCTTTTCCCACCCTCGCCCCTCAAATCCTGACTTCAACTTCCAGTTCTGTCGTGTTCCCCGCCTCTCTCCTTCCGGCTCCTCATCATATAGTTTTCTTTTCTCTCTTCTCAACTTCAAGCGTTTCTGTTACGGTTCACTTCAGAGTATTGGACCCAAATGCAAACACTGACAGCAGGGAGGCAGGAAAAAGGAGCTTTAATGGCAAATAAGAATGAACAAAGGAATGGTAATGCTGATGTGGAAGGCTGGCAAATTGAGGCTCAGGAATGAGGAGTAAACAAGCTGCAGATGAAGAACGAGTGAGGAGGAGACTCAGTGGCAGCCAGGTGCACAAGATCCTGGCCACATTTCACCTGGATTGATCGCAAACACAACTAATACATGCTAAAATAATGTTATAATAACCTGCAGCAGCACTGGACATGGTGACTGCAACAGCTGAGGCTGTGAAAGCTTGGGCTCGCCAGCAGCTCGGGCTCAAATGACTTGGAATACCACAGCTTGGGCTCGGATGACTTGGCGTGCCACTGCAGCTCTGGCTGGGAAGACTTGGATGGCTGCAGCACCTCTGGAGACTGGGAGGACTGTCCTACCATCTCGGGAGACTGGACCTCAGGGAAGATAGCCAAAGAAATTGTAGAACTGCACTCATGTTACTGAGAGGAACAAACTTTGAGAAATGCAGTGGGACGGTTGAAAATGTCCAAGGGCTCAGGATGAGTGGAAGGTCTGGAATCGGCAGAGGATGCAGCGACGGCTGGACCTCCCTAGTGATGCTGGGCAGTGACGTCCCTGTGGTGCTGAGCCTGGCGAGTCCGTACCGACCCATTTGGTGTCCTTGACTGATGGCGGGCGTGCTGGTGGTTCAGGGGAGGCAGTCGCTGACATACCAGCTTGAGGATAGATGACTTTAACTCAGGTTGAGTTGACACTGGCAGGAGACCGCCGATCTCTGGAACTGCAGTCAGAACTCTGGGATCAGGAATAATAGTGTGAAGCCTCGCCTCAGGAACTGCAGGATGAGGTTGAGACTTGGGGGAAGCAGGTATTTGCTTAGGCTCAGAAGAAGCTGATTGAGGCCTAAGCTGAGGTGAGAAGGGTTGAGAGGAAGAATAAAGAAAACCAGAATCTGACTCTGCCAAGCTTTGCAACTATTTCAAAATCAATGGCTTGGAGTTTATAGATTATGAGCCATTGCCACCGCAGCGTCGGACTCATGAATGTGCTGAGGTTGATGGCAAGAATCCAAAAGTCACTCCACTAAATATTTAACTTTGTTAAGTTCTTTTAACGGCGTCCGCTGTGTGTCTGCTAGCTACATAATGGCCAGTTTGTTCTGTTACGGTTCACTTCAGAGTATTGGACCCAAATGCAAACACTGACTGCAGGGCGGCAGGAAAAAAAGGTGGTTTAATGGCAAATAAGAATGAACAAAGGAATGATTACGGTGATGAGAATGGAGGGTTGGCAGCGGCCGAGTCGAGGCTGACTGGCTGAGGGATGAGAAGCAGGCCAAGGAGATAAAGAACTGCTGATGAGGAGACTTGATGGCAGACAGGTGCAGATGAGCCTGGACACAGAAGAGCTTGGTGAGAGAGAAACACTCTTAACTCTTTCCCCACCCTTGACGAGATATTCCAGCAATCCAACTTTTCACTCTCATCCTGTAGAGGGCGCTATTGTGCACCATGTGAAAGTGTAGAGCACTTTATATTACCCCACCACCTCCCCACCTAAAAACTTTTTTAGCAATATTTAGAGAGTCCTCTCAAATTAAAATGTGCAAACACCGAGCTGGATGGAAACTCACCCACAGACATGAGGGAGGGAGACACCGGGACAATGTGACAACACAGGCAAACACAAGGTGAAAACAGGAGTCACGACTGGAACCGTGACATTTTTCACATCCTCCTCACTCACCTCCTCATCACTCTTGTCTCGCTTCCTCTCCGGCTCCAAAAGTTTTTTCTTTTTTTTTGTCCTTCCCCTCTTCACTCTCTCTCTCACTCTTTTACCTGCAGAAGGAAGTTCGTCGTGACTGGTCGTTTCGCTGCTAGGCCGCTGTGACTGCACTTCCCAAACCTCCTACAAATAGTTACTTTCCATAATGTATTACCGCTCCATTGATTCACCGTTCCAGTCACACAGACTGAGGGGAAATGACACAAAGTTGAAGTTATTTTAAAAACTTAAGAGATTTAGAGCTTTCCAGACTATAAATTCAAGGTTGGAGCCCCAAAACGACCTTAAGCCACCCACCCTAAAACCTCCCTGCATCTGACACCTCCTCAGTCTGGTCACACACAATTCCCCACCTTCCTGTCTTCATTCAAGTAGCACATTCTTAGCTTTTTGTGCTTGTGAGTGACAAGTGGAGTAAAGAGCTATGGCAGATGAGAGTCAAGGTAGCAGAAATTCCAGCATGGCAAAATTAAGGAGACTTGACAGTGGCTGCTGACTCAGTGTCTTAGAAAAGCAAAGACAGGAGGTGTTGAATTGTGGAGGGAGAGAGAGAGTATCCATACAACTCTCTCCCTCTCACACACACACACACACACACACACACAAGTACACTCAGTAAAGCTGAGTGGACTGCATGTCTGCTGATCATGACTGATGGACCTGTAGCGTATGTCAAGAGGTGAGGCTTGTCTGGAGTTTGGAAAATGGCTGGTAATAGATTGGTGATTGAGTAAGTGAGCGAGTTAATGGGAATGCGAGCTTCCAAGATAGCTCGTCTTCCACCGATCAGATATTGCATCCTCTGAGATTTAGTAATGACTCATTTGAAACTGGTAATGGATATCTCTTGCTCTTTCTAACAGGATAAAATAGCAGCTTAATAGGTTTGCTCTATCAAGTGAAACAAATGTGACGGTGTACACAAAGGGCATTGAGTGGCATACAATAGGAATGAGTGTATTCATATTTGTGTATTAGTTTTTTCAGTTTGAAAATGAATTGCCAGTACCACTCCAGACAAGGTCAAGCTGTTGTTTTTTTTGTTTTTGTTTTTTTTTTAAAATACACTGAATTCAACTTTCAAGGCGTACTGTGTTTGTTGTGTGTAATGATGCACAGGTTGATGCTTAATTACCGACTGGGTGAAACGATCAACTGCCCCCAGGGGCCCTGAGGTGTTTAGAATTGCTCTGTGGTAATTTGATTTACAAAACCTATAATTAGCACCTAAAGTTGAGTCCTGCATAATATAACTGCTTCTTAAAGTCCTGTCAAATTTTGTTTAAAATGTTTTTCATTAAAAATTTGGAAAAAAAAAAAAGAAAAAAAAAAAGGCCTGTATTTACTCTAACTCAAATTATCACAACACAAAGTAAACTCAGGAGCCGGTGGATCAGAACCTGCCACGGAAATTGACAGCTATATTGGTCATATGCACTAATGGACCAACAAGATTTCTATATGCAGTATTCAAACACAATTTCAGTGTGCAAACATGCATTGGGATGGACGGCTAATGGGAAAGGGGGGGGGGGGCGCGAATGGGAGTGGCAGGGAAACATCCACAAACGCTTCATCAAAGGATGATGCTGGCCATCTTAACGCCTCACTCCTCGTTTAACAGTAGCAGAAAGATTTCTCTGTGACACTTTGTCTAAAAATAAAATTCTATTCAACCATTTGCATCCCATAAAACAAAGTATTTATGTCTTGCTAAGTACAAAAATGGTGCATGTTGCATGCATGTTGTAACACCAGTCAAATTAAACTGGTTATGTGTTGTTTTCTCACATTAGGGTTACTCTCACATATTTGACTGTTATTAAATCATATTTTGATTAAAAAAGGGGCAAAAAAAAAAATCACCTGTAGGGGTCCGCAGAGTCCCTGATGCATCCCACTGTGATGTATTAAAGTCAAACATCATATGTTGTCTAAAATCATGAAAAAAAAAAAAGTTTTACTGATGCATAACATAACTATGGGGACAAAAAAATACATTGAATAATCATACATCAGATGGCGTTTTCAGATTTTTGATAGTTCAGGAAAAAAAGTAGTCTGAAGCTGGCTTGCATCCTAAAATCCCCTGACTGTGAATGAGGGCTGCATAAATTGCAGGTTTCCAGCCACGTTTCCAGTCACGTCGCGAGCAGACAGAAAGTGATCAGAATCTGCAGAGGAAGCAAAGACCAGCAGAAAGCATGGATCTATAAACACTGAGAACAAGGGCTTTGCTCCTCTAATATTGATTCAGTGTGGCTGCGAGACCTGCTTTGGAATGCAAACTTACAATCCGGATGAAAAACATGTGTCAATAAAGCTCAAATGTTTTAGACAGTTCCTGTCTGCAAGTAAGCAGGTTGAGTCTGGCCGGCTTTGTTCTCCTGAAATATGTTCAAGCAACATATTCAAATAAACAGCAAAATAACTGAATCAGCTTTGGGAATTTAGCAGTGCAGTTTTTGTAATATATACGTGGGGTTAATCAGTAAGTTTTGGAGAACAATAAGGTAACTTTATAGGTCATTAAAAGGTCAAACTGGCGCGATTGCTCGGGGATGTTAGCCTTCCAGCTTCTATTTTATGTTTTTGGTTTGACTCCTCTTTTGTTTTTGTAAAGCATCAATTCAAACAAATGTTTTACACATAGTGCGTGTTATAATATGAGTTTGTCAAAACAGAAAATCTGGAGCTAAATAATAAAATAAAATCCATATGATGTATTTTTATGCCAGAGTAGTTCTATGACTCACTGAAAACAATTGTTTTGGAGTTTAAAAACAACAGAAGCTCCAATTTGGAAATGGTTACAGATTGTACAGATGTCGGATACAAGCTGGTGAATCTCTTCAACAAAATGTCCCAAAAGGTTTTCTGCCAAATTCTTTTTGGCTCTTTTCCTAAATATTACAGGACTGATTCCCGTGACGAACGCAGCTCGAAGGAAACAGAAATAGTTAACAACTGTATATCTAAAAGAACCCTGTGCCTAAAGTGAGCATTTTTTTTTTCAAGCATTTTTTTATACTAATTTCGCCATTATCAGATGACTAATGAGGCGCCAGAATGGTACATGGAACATCAGGACAACCATCTGTGCAGGTGTTAATGCGGAGCTTTCTCATTAAAAACTCAGTTATTTTAGCAACGGTGAGGAATACAAACATGTCTTTTTTGTCGTGTTGCCGCTGATGCTGTGGGAGCTGCAGCGACCGAAACACCGAAAACGCATTATAGACGGTAAAATGTGTTGATAAGGAGCGCCGGTTTCATTGCTGAATAAGTGTTGGAGCTTCGTATTGAGCAGTGTGTGTGTTTGTCTTCTTTGCAGAATATATCCACTACTTGGGTACCACTAAATGTGTGTGCACTGATAGAATATGTCCATAGGGTCTTGCTGAATTTATCCCCCCCACACACAAACCCCAGTCTTGATTCCCCTCTCTGTCTCCATGAGCTTATTTTAGTGCTAAAGGGGTTTGTAGCATCATGTAAGACTTCATCAAAACCAGTAAACTTCCCCACTGTGCTGCTGATGCTGAATCTTCCTCTTGTTATTCACCTGCGGGAGGAGAACACGTGAAGAGCGAAAGAAGGTGGTGTCAGAGGGTTCGCCCCCCCCGAAGATATTTTTTTTGTTGTCAATATCTGCTTTAAATTGTGTGTTTATATTGGTGTTTCACAAATCTGGGTTAGCCTACAGTTACAAGTGGAACGTAAGAGGGAAATTAGTTCAGGGCTCTTAACAATAACATAAAACCTAAACAGTCAGAAAAAGAAGAGATTTGATTTCACATTAAGTTAAAAAAAAGTCAATACACGATTCACATGGCATTTTTTTCCCTTTTCCCAAACAACAAAATTTGGCTAACGTCAGTGTAACTGTAAGTGTTTCAGTGAATTATGGGATGGATAATCCAATTTAAGATCGTTGTTTATGCACAGATTTCTTGCGTTTAAAAATGAAATCCAAAAGCAAAATGTCTTTTCTTTTAACTGAGGAAATTTAAAGAACAAGTGATATCTTGTGGCCTGTAAATAACTAAATCATGTGAATCATTTATATGTCAAAGCCTCAGAATAAATAACTTGAGAGAACAAGTTCTGTTTCATGGATGAAAATTAATTAAATTGAAGAGCAAGTCATGCAGTATCTTGGGGCTTGAAAAGAACTAAGTTCAGAGAAATGTTTTTCAAATATCAGTCTTTTTCCTCTCTATGCATACATTAGTATTCCTGCTCTCTCTATGGACACTCCAGGCCTCTGTAAGCGTCACTCCTCTGGTGCCTCGTAAGGCAACAGTGTTTTTTTTCTCTTCACCATCATGTGGTGATTCTATAGCAGGAAAAAAAAGCACATCATTTAATAACAGGGACATGATGCACATTTATATATAAGTGAGGTTCTAAAACAAAACAAAACAAAAAAATCAAAACAAAGGGAGGTTTCTTCCGACTGTGAACAATATCGTCTCTTGCTGATAGAAATAAATGACATAAGGTTATTTGTTTTTGTGTGGCTGAAGCTGATTGCTGCTGGCCTGGACCCCAGTGGAGAAGGAGGATCCTTTAGGAATGAAAATAAGATACCCAA